>NW_011494740.1:969460-973988 GCF_000754665.1 Bison bison bison
CCCTCTGGGTCGTCCTAGTGCACTAGCCCCAAGCATCCAGTATCGTGCATCGAACCTGGACTGGCAACTCGTTTCATACATGATATTTTACATGTTGAGTTTTAAGCCAACTTTTTCACTCTCCTCTTTCACTTTCCTCAAGAGGCTCTTTAGTTCTTTAGTTTTCTGCCATAAGGATGGTGTCATCTGCATATCTGAGGTTATTGATATTTCTCCTGGCAATCTTGATTCCAGCTTGTGTTTCATCCAGCTCATCATTTCTCATGATGGGCTGCATATAAGTTAAATAATCAGGGTGACAATATACAGCCTTGATGTACTCATTTCCAGATTTAGAACCAGTCTGTTGTTCCATGTCCGGTTGTAGCTGTTGTTTCTTGACCTGCATACAGATTTCTCAAGAGGCAGGTCAGGTGGTCTGGTATTCCCATCTCTTTAAGAATTTTCCACAGTTTGTTGTGATTCACACAGTCAAAGGCTTTACTGTAGTCAATGAAGCAGAAGTAGATGTCTTTCTGGAACTCTCTTGCTTTTTCAATGATCCCATAGATGTTGGCTATTTGATCTCTGGTTCCTCTGCCTTTTCTAAATCCAGCTTGAACATCTGGAAGGTCACAGTTCACATACTGTTGAAGTGTGGCTTGGAAAATTTTGAGCATTACTTTGTTATTGCATGAGATGAGTGCAACTGTGTGGTAGTTTGAGCATTCTTTGGCATTGCCTTTTTTTTGGGATTGGAATGAAAACTGACCTTTTCCAGTCCTGTGGCCACTGCTGAGTTTTCCAAATTTGCTGGCATATTGAGTGAAGCACTTTCACAGCATCACCTTTTAGGATTTGAAATAGCTCAACTGGCATTCCATTACCTCCACTGCTTTGTTCATAGTGATGCTTCTTAAGGCCCACCTGACTTCACATTCCAGGATGTCTGGCTCTAGGTGAGTGATCACACCATCATGATTATCTGGGTTGTGAAGATCTTTTTTGTACAGTTCTTCTGTGTATTCTTGCCACCTCTTCTTAATATCTTCTGCTTCTGTTAGGGCCATACAATTTCTGTCCTTTATCGAGCCCATCTTTGCATAAAACATAGTGTAATTATTATTTATATCACTTATTACACATGTAATTATCTCTGGTAATTATTTAAATAATTTCTATTTCTATCAACATTTTTAAACTCCTTAAAGTTAGGGCCCCTACTGGTTTTGCTCACCAATGTATTCTAAGGACCAGAGAGGGTGCAAGGCCCTCATAATCAGCCCAATAAATTATCTGTTAAACAAATGGTTAAATTTAAAAATTCCTGGTTTAAGTATAGATATCTGCTTTCATAATTTTAAAATGAGAGATATATAGAAGGAAGTTAGAGTAACAGTAATCATAAACAGTCTATGAGTCAAAGAAATGATGTTCAAAAGAGAAAAGCATGAAATCAAGAAACACAGACAACACTTTACTTCTAGATTTAACTATTAAATGATTACTTTATTATAAATGTGTGAAAAAGATGAGCACCACATGCCTGTTTTTTGTTTCTCCATTCGGGATCTGTGTATAATTCTATAGCTGATGAATATAAGTTTTTTAAATGGCATTCCAAATGACACCCTGTAAACGATAATTTTTTTTTTTCTGAGACAAAGCCAGGAGCTTTTACACCACAGATGTCCATGTACCCAAAGATTCATTGTGCAGAAACTAATCCCAAAATATTCCCTTTTAAAATTTGCTAACTTATTCCCTCATGTAAACAAAAGCAAAGACAGTCCTACATGAAAGAGAATGAGTGTTGCTACATTTTGCAAGTACACCATACCTGTTTTTTAATTCTGTGGCATTCCAACTCACCTAAAGAAAACCTTAGAAAGAAAACTATAAATGTTATACCCCATGCATACACACTTAATAATGACTAGAACACATGGAAGTTGTAAAGTCAGGAGGAAAATCAATGTTTCTCATTGAAACTAGTCTAGTCATAGAGAGGAAGCCTCAAAAACAGGATCTTTGTTATTCAGAAGTCACTGCCAGTCAGCCTAGTTATACTTTTAGAGGAAGATAAAATCTGATCAGAGTTTATGTGTCAGGTGCTTTACAAATATTATGTCACTTAATCTTCCCCTTCAAGTCCTGTGAGGTAGTGTATATAAATATCAACATTTACAGCAGAAGAAACTGAGACACAGTTAAATAGTTAACCAGAGCAGACAGATAACAGTGGGGGCAGGGCTTGAATCCAAGTATAACTCCAAAGTCTTCATGTTTTCCCTTCAGGCCTGCTTTAAAGCATTCTTCCTCTGCATCTATTATTGAGTCTCTAGAGTTCTTCTCAAAATGTTTCTTCTCCCACCAATTTGACTCTGTAATCTTTGAACACTTTCACTGTGGTTACCATGAGATATTACAGCCTTGTGGACCCACTGCTCATCTAACTGGAAGGGCACTTGAGGCTGATTTCTATTTCACCTCTTGTCCTTTTTCGCTTTTCCTCTTGCTGGTCACAGAATGTCTTGGACAGACATTTGCCACAAGCACTAAAATTTTAACATGTGAAGAGTTGAAAGAATAGCATAGTAAACAATACTCTGTCACTTCCAAATTTAAGAATCCTTTTCAGGTCAACTTGACTCTAACATTTTCTAAATGAAATTAGACCAACAAAATGTTCCTCTTATCCAGAGTTTACCTCATTAGGGACCACAATAAAGGGAAAATTCTCCAAGCTATTCAAAAACAGATCTCTTCTACTTGATTATTTCTCTACTAAATAAAACTGAAAAGATTTCCCTTCCAAATATCAAGCCCCTCATATTCATGGACTTTCTTTATCCAAGTAGTCTATCTCTCAACCATCCACATCACTCACAAATTATTTTATCCACACTTCACCTTTTAAATAAGGTGTTGGTTTCTAGCTATGTGAGGGGAAACCATGACTTCCTTCAAACAATATGAATTCAATGAAAGCTATGCTACACTGAAATGTATATGATCAGATAAGCGCATGACAAAGATGACTGTGGTTGATTAAAGTTGGATATTGCAAATACACTGATTATTTAGCGTTAGTCACACAGTCATGGCCGACTCTTTGACAACCCATGGACTGTAGTCTGCCAGGCTCCTCTGTCCATGGAATTCTTCAGGCAAAAATACTTGGGTGGGTAGCCATTCCCTTCTCCAGGGGATCTTCCTGACCCAGGGATCGAACCCAGGTCTTCTGCCTTGCAGAAAGATTTTTTATTATCTAAGCCACCAGGGAGGTCCCCCAAATAAGCTGGTAAATCCTGCAAATTTAGGTATGAACAAAGCTTTTCTCAACCACTCATTTGTGCTTTCCTTCTCACTGGTAAACCTTATAGATCTACTCTCAGAAGCTGACCTCCTTCTGAATATGTGATGATTCTATGATGGAAAATCTGCATCCCTGAGTGGTAGCTTGTATTTCATTCCCTAAATCTAAACTCAGAAATAGCATCCTTTCTTTTCCTAGTTTAGAGATGGTTCATGATAGCTCTAAGTTTAGACACAAAGGAATATCTAAATCTAGCTTTTCCTGCTTGAGCTACAAGTAAGCATCTATCTTTTGCTCCTTCTTCCAGATGTTCCTAATCCACTGTCCCCCTCCACATACACACAAACACATGCACACATACACACATCCAAATCTTTTGATGTATGACATGTTGGAATGCTGGAGTGAGAAGTGTACTTTCTGGTAAGACAAGAAAATAGCACTAAACATGGAACTAGGGACAAAATTCTAATTTTAAAGAAAGAAGTTCAGTAGATTCCAAGGATTTCATTTTATACTGTGGGACCTCTATTGTACCAGGAGGAAAAAAAAAAAGCAGAAGATATACACAAAATGACTTTTATTATATTTTTGCCCTAATGAAAAATCTTGATAAAAGAAAATGTAAATTTAGAACAAAAGTGATATTTGGGCTTACTTTCTAATGCAACACATTTGTTCTACTTACTTTTACTTTTATCCAGTTTTATGAAAATATGATTGACAATGTATAAATTTAAGATATACAATGTGATGATTTGACATGTGTATATTGTGAAATGATTATCAAAATAAGGTTAGTTAAAGCTATGGTTTTTCCTGTGGTCACGTATGGATGTGAGAGTTGGACTGTGAAGAAGGCTGAGCGCCGAAGAATTGATGCTTTTGAACTGTGGTGTTGGAGAAGACTCTTGAGAGACCCTTGGACTGCAAGGAGATCCAACCAGTCCATTCTGAAGGAGATTAGCCCTGGGATTTCTTTGGAAGGAATGATGCTAAAGCTGAAACTCCAGTACTTTGGCCACCTCATGTGAAGAGTTGACTCACTGGAAAAGACTCTGATGCTGGAAGGGATTGGGGGCAGGAGGAGAAGGGGACGACAGAGGATGAGATGGCTGGATGGCATCACTGACTCGATGGACGTGAGTCTCAGTGAACTCCGGGAGTTGGTGATGGACAGGGAGGCCTGGCGTGCTGCGATTCATGGGGTTGCAAAGAGTCGGACTCGAC
>NW_011494740.1:974088-1021545 GCF_000754665.1 Bison bison bison
GCATCACTGACTCGATGGACGTGAGTCTCAGTGAACTCCGGGAGTTGGTGATGGACAGGGAGGCCTGGCGTGCTGCGATTCATGGGGTTGCAAAGAGTCGGACTCGACTGAGCGACTGATCTGATCTGATCTGAACACATTCAACTCTTCATGTGGTTATCATTGTGTCTATATGTTTGGCGAGAACACTTAAGATCTGCTCTCTCAGCAATTTTCAAGTATACAATATAATATTGTTAATTATACAATATTGTTAATTATACAGTCACCCTGCTGTACATTAGCCCTCCTGAACTTACTCCTCTTATAAATGAAACAGTATACCCTTTGACCAAGATCTCCCCATTTCTCTCACCCCCTGGCAATCACATATAAGTGAGATCATACAGTATTTGTCTTTCTCTCTCTGACATTTTACTTAGCATAATGCTCTCAAGGTCCATTCACGTGATCACAAATGGCAGGATTTCCTTCTAAGTGAGAAAGCTGTGGCCCAAAGAGATAATGTTACCTGTCCAAACTCTTACAGCTTTCTGGTAGCAGAACAAGAAATGGAACCCAAGTCTCAGTGCTATTATTTTTGTATTGTATTTGAGTCAGGATCAAAGAACACCAAAGAAAGAAAGTTTAACAGTGTATCAACATTCTTATTTATTTAACTATAATGTTACTGGATTATAACATTTTGGGCTATGTCCCTTGAGTTCATAATTCCTCTGTTTTGTACTTTAGAAATGTGTGTGTGTGGTGATACAGTGCTATTAATTCTTTTATTGATACACCATAGAGATGACTGTCAGGATTGTTTATTTTACAGACATGTAAATTCCTTTCTTTAAATGCTCTTGGCAACAGCAGGGAACACTTTCTTCTTTTCCCCGTTATAGCTGTGAAATTCCATTCAGTAAGACTGTCCCAGGCAGTTTCAAAAAGTACCATTACCTTTATTTAGCAATAAAAATGGTGATTTCTGGTGAGAAATTAAAGCAAACAGCAGGCAAGACTCACTGATACTATGATCCTGGTGCCAGAGACGGCAGAGAGAAGCAAATGAACTTGACCCCCAATTGTGTTTCAGCTGATTTCTAGAGTCAAATAGCATAAAGGGACTATGATTCTCATGCAGGTTCAGTATTATCCTATGGACAGTGGAGCAATGAAGAGAGAATGAGCCTGAAAATCTGGGGCTTAACAAATGTGTTCATAGAAAACCTGATGAGCTTTGGCTGGTTCAAAGCAGTGTCTGGTCTGAAACAAGTGTTTATTGCCTAGTGACCAGAGTTTCCTTTATTGAAGTTGTATGACTCACTTGAATGTTTTGCCATACCAAATTACTTAGCTAATTTCAATAAGGAACCCAGCTATGTTATTTCTTCCCCAGACTTCTCTAAATAAGTTTCTTTTCTTTCTCATATCCCAAATACAACTATTAAAAGGGAAATATCTTAATAATTTTGAGAAACTCGAGAGAACCTCTTCGAAGTATAAGATATGAGTAGAATATTGTACATGACTCACAGTTGAAAAATGTTTTAGCCAATGTTCAGGGCCTCTGAACACAGTTCCAGGGGTATCATGTATAATACAAATGGAGCATCCAGACTATTAACATCTGGTTCAAAGAAGAAATAATTCTGAGATGGGATAGTATCAAAGGTCAAGAAAGCATGGATTCTGTGAAAAGCCTTGACTCAGATGACAGAGACATGAAGAACAGAATGTTAATGAGAAAAAAAAAATGAGAGATATGAAAATTGATCTAGTTTGGGGAACTTGCCAGACATTGTTCAATCAATCAGGGAAGTCATATATCACACTCTTGCCTAAGATCACAAAAATGACCATTGAGGTACGGCACTGAGGAGGACCTCAGTTTCCTGTTCTTAGAGTCTCTGACTGACCTCTTGTGGGCTCTTTATGTCCATTTACTCAGTCACATCCAAATCTGCTCTTCACCCTGGACTCGGAGTTTTTTTGTTTTTTTAATGTAAACTAGATCACGTTACCCACCATGACCGAAACTTCACAGGATCATTCCTACCTGATTTTCCTCGTCTTCAAGGGAACATGATCTGATCTCTACTTGTCTCTCCGTTTCCTGCTGATTTCTTGTATCTTGTTTCCTCCCTCCATGCCCTATTCCTTATGCTTAGTCCTTTGGCTATCTTCTTCTGCCTAGAAATACACACTTTAGAACGAGTGCTCTTGCTGTTCCTCTGTGTGGAATAATGTATCAGAGATATTTTATGCCTGGACCTTTCCTGGCATTCAGATCTCAGCTCATATATTACTTCTTTAGTGAGGCCTTTGATAAGCATCTAATTTAACTTGGTACACCACTCCTGACCCATAACTTTGTATTGCATTATGATATTTTATCTATATAACCTAGCATTTATTTTTTAGCAGCTAAGCCATGTATGAAGCATCACTACAAACAAAGCTAGTGGAGGTGATGGAATTCCACTTGAGTGATTTCAAATCCTAAAAGGTGATGCTGTGAAAGTGCTGTACTCAATATGCCAGCAAATCTGGAAAACTCAGCAGTGGCCACAGGACTGGAAAAGGTCAGTTTTCTTTCCAATCCCAAAGAAAGGCAATGCCAAAGAATCTTCAAACTACTGCACAATGACACTCATCTCACATGCTAGGAAAGTAATGCTGAAAAATTCTCCAAGCCAGGCTTCAACAGTACATGAACTGTGAATTTCTAAATGTTTAAGCTGGATTTATAAAAGACAGAGGAACCAGAGATAAAATTGCCAACATCCACTGGATAATCAAAAAAGGAAGAGAGTTCCAGAAAAACATCTACTCTTGCTTTATTGACTATGCCAAAACCTTTGACTGTGTGGATGACAACAAACTGTGGAAAATTCTGAACGAGATGGGAATACAAGACCACCTGACCTGCCTCCTGAGAAATCTGTATGCAGATCAGAAAGTGACAGCTAGAACTGGGCATGGAACAACAGACTGGTTCCAAACTGGGAAAGGAGTACGTCAAGGCTGTACATTGTCACCCTGCTTATTTAACTTATATGCAGAGTTCATCATGAGAAATGCTGGGCTGGATGAAGCACAGCTGGAATCAAAATTGCCAGGAGAAATATCAATAACCTCAGATATGCAGGTGACACAACTCTTATGGCAGAAATTGAAGAGGAACTAAAGAGCCTCTTGATGAAAGTGAAAGAAGAGAGTGAAAAAGTTGGCTTAAAACTCAGCATTCAGAAAACGAAGATCATGGCATCTGGTCCCATCACTTCATGGCAAATAGATGGGGGAAGCAATGGAAACTTTATTTTGGGGAGCTCCAAAATGACTGCAGATGGTGACTGCAGCCATGAAATTAAAAGACGCTTGCTCCTTGGAAGAAAAGCTATGACTAACCTAGACAGCACATTCAAAAGCAGAGACATTACTTTAACAACAAAGGTCCATCTAGTCAAAGCTGTGGTTTTTCCAGTAGTCATGTATGGATGTAACAGTTGGACTATAAAGAAAGCTGAGCTCTGAAGAATTGATGCTTTTAAATTGTGGTGTTGGAGAAGACTCTTGCGAGTCCCTTGGAGTGCAAGGAGATCCAACCAGTCCATCCTAAAGGAAATCAGACCTGAATATTCATTGGAAGGACTGATGCGGAAGTTGAAACTCCAATACTTTGGCCACCTCATGCAAAGAACTGACTCACTGGAAAAGACCCTGATGCTTGGAAAGATTGAAGGCAGGAGAAGAAGGGGACGACAGAGGATGAGATGGTTGGATGGCATCACCAACGCGATAGACATGAGTTTGAGTAGGCTCCAGGAGCTTGTGATGGACAGGGAAGCCTGGTGTGCTGCAGTCCATGGGGTTGCAAAGAGTCGGACATGACTGAGCAAGGGAACTGAACTGAAGCCATGTCAGCTCTTTTGTAACACCATCAACTGTAGCCCACAAGTCTGTAGCCCATCTGTCCATTGGATTTCTCAGGCAAGAATACTGTAGTGCATTGTCATTTCCTTCTCCAGTAGATCTTCCCAATCCAGGGACTGAACCCACATCTCCTGCATTGGCAGGCGAATTCTTTACCACTGACCCACAAGAGAACCAAGCCTAGAATTAGCTGAGATTATTTTGATATATGTTTTTGTTTGTTTACCATGTCTCCTGCCTCCTTTTTCTGTCCTCTTCTCTGCCATATTCCCTCCATCAAGACCTTTGCCTGGTGCATAATAGGCACCTACTATATATTTAATGAGGAAATCAGTCTTACCTAACTAACTTAATATTGCTTTGACAATAATTTCAGCTCTCAGTCAGTCCAGGAGTAAGCAAGAGGAACTACTGCTTTGAACTTAATCTCCTGCAAAAAAGACAAACTGAGCCAATGGGAGAGATAAGAACTTTGGAGAATGTGAACAATGTTCTTGGAATTGATAATAAAGCTGTGGAAAGGAATGCCAGGAGACAGCCAGACATCTACCCAGGACTTCAGGAAGGCACATCTCAAAAAGTATAAGACAAATTAGGTATGACTGCATGGCCAGAGATTCTAAAAGAAAAGATTGCTTCAGAGAGATGGAAGAATAAAAATGACAGTCTGATAATACAGTCACTGATTATATTTTTTAAACAAAAAATGGAACCTTAGGTACTGTCTGGGATGAGATCATATTTTAAAAAGACATGTACAAAAGATGGAATAAACAGTGTAAAACCAAAAGGAAAACAAAAGTGCCATAAAATAGAATATAGAGTTTAAATGTCCTCTAAAAAATTACAATTTGCTCTTCTCAAATTGAGAACATGAAAAGTCAAATCCATTTGGGTGAGACAGAGTAACATTAGTAAAAGTCTAAACTCAATGTCTTGCTCTCAGATTTTGTATCAAGAGAAATTACTTTCAAGTTGAAAAAAGAAGAAGCATGAAGAAGTAAAATGAGGCACAAGACAGACTAAGAAAAATACATTACTGGGGTGATCTATGTAGCTGCTGCTGCTGCTAAGTCACTTCAGTCGTGTCCGACTCTGTGCAACCCCATAGACGGCAGCCCACTAGGCTCCTCTGTCCCTGGGATTCTCCAGGCAAGAACACTGGAGTGGGTTGCCATTTCCTTCTCCAATGCATGAAAGTAAAAAGTGAAGTTGCTCAGTCATGCCCAACTCTTAGCGACCCCATGGACTGCAACCTACCAGGCTCCTCCATCCATGGGATTTTCCAGGCAAGAGTACTGGAGTGGGGTGCCATTGCCTTCTCCAGATCTATGTAGCTGGGAGTGTTAAAACAACTTGCAACCATGCAATCTTTAAGGAATCAGGTTGACTGGTACAGAGGGGAAAAAAACTTCATCATAAAGCTCCCAAAGGGTAAAATAAATTTCTACAACTGCATACCCACTAATTTGGATTGTTCGTGGTAAAATTCTAAAGCATGTTATTGGGGTCGCAAAGGAGTGTATCTTAAGTATTTCCCATGAACCAGGAGCATAGCAGGATGTTAAAACCAACCAACCAACCAAAACAACTACCAATGAGGTCTCCTCACACAAATAAGCTTGGGAAATGTTGAGTTAATTCAAGTTAAACAATGACTTCTAATATTGCACTTTACAATGTACAATATGCACTGGGACTTCCCCCCAAAAAAGGGCGTAT
Organism: Bison bison bison; assembly: GCF_000754665.1. Lineage (NCBI taxonomy): Eukaryota > Metazoa > Chordata > Mammalia > Artiodactyla > Bovidae > Bison > Bison bison. The sequence continues at coordinate 979,729 of NW_011494740.1, forward strand.
AGTATGTGTTATCCCCAATTTAACTGATCATAGAAGATTTTTCCTTTTTTTTCCTTTTAGCATCACATAGATGCTAGAATCTTGTTGAATATAATTTGGGAAACAGTGTTCCTGTGGCATGCTGCAATATTTTTATATTTGGGGTCTTTGTGTTCAATCAACACTTTTACTAATAATTTAAATGAAGACAAGAGGGTCTGCTTATCATATCTACAGCCAACACAAAGCTTGGAGATACAGTTAATATGATGGATGATGGAATCAAGTTTTAAAAATATTATGACAGGTTGAAATATTGGGCTGAGCCCAACAAGATATTATTAGGCTCCAAGATCATCTCACAGGATAAGAGACACCTGGCTTAGCAGCAATTTCTATGAACAAAATCTAGAGGGTTTACTTGACTGTAAATTTAGTATGAGCCCATAGTATGTTGCCCTTGCAAAGAAAAACAACATAGTCAAACTGTTACACTAGGATGTTTTCACAGATGAAAAAACATCTAGTCAGGGGCACTGCTAATTGCATTGTCTTCAGTGCCGGTCATACAACATTTGGAACATTTGGAAGTGAAGTTAAGTATTAGATGTGCTCAACTGAGGATCACAGAAAAGGGAAGATGTCTGGGTGCTGGGTTACAATAACAACACAAAACTAAAAGTGTTTGGTGTAACTATATGAATACTTGAATTAAACTCCATACAAGGAGAGGTTTTCTGATCCTTCTCATTTCAAGGAGAAACAAATTAAAATGCTGATTTATAAGATGGTGAGCTTGTTATTCTTGGATATCTTCAAGTCAGGTTGGGTGATTGTCTTTCCAGGACACTGTAGTGGAATTTCTATACAAACTCCCACTTTCTGAGTCTAAATTGTTTCTAGAAGTCCATGATACTAGGCATTTAAATACTGTTTTTCTGGTCACTAGAATCTTATAAGATTTTCATATACAGCACTGAAAATGCTAGACCAGGAAATTACCTTAGAAACAATCTATGTAAGACTCTGCTTTTTGGAACCAAGAAACTAAGGCTCAGAATATTTCCACTCCTTAATTTTCCAGATGTTTCCTGGGTTCAAAGCCCTGAAATATGTAACTGTAGAGAACACCAAGAGGAACAATAAGAACTTGATTATCATAAGTTTATAATCTCAGTAGCCAAAGCACAACACAGAGATACAAAACATATGTAATTGGGGCAATTCATTCTGATTGGCAGATCAGGAAATATGAAAATTGGGAAGGTATTCGAGCAGAGAAAAATCAGCAAACTCCACAGGAGAAAAGCATTTGGGGAAGTGACTTTCGTGGAGTTGGAAGTGGTCTCTTGTAGGACCAATGCAGGGTAAAGGACTGTAGAGTCCTTGAAAAGGGACTCATGTCCATTTGAATCAGAAGTACTGAGACCTGGATCCCAGACACCTTGAGTATGATCTCAAAGATAGACATAGATTCCAGGTGGACATATCTCTTTAGGCCCACAAACTCATTGCCTCATGGGGGAAGGCATAGACAAAGGAGGGCCAGAGAAATGTCTTCTAAACCTCAGGGCCAAGGACAGAAGCCCCTTTTGTCACAGTGTAGGAATTTTTATTTTATTTTGGAGCCATTCAAGATTTTTTTTCAGAGGAAAGTGGAGACCACTTGAAAAGGGCATACTGCTGAGCCTGGAATCTACATTTTAACATCCCTAGTCCAATATGTCCCCTGTTACCCCACACAGTGCCTATTAAGTTTTGTGTTCCACATTGACTGACCTCTAACTCAACTGTTATGGGCACCTATTATTCTTGGTACGGATCTAAAACAAAACATATAAATATTTCCAAAAGGAATCAACAGTGCCTATTCACATTAAAAACTGATTTTATTTAAGGGGATAAGAAAATATGAAGAATAAAGTATCAGGGGTCATTAAATCAGTCCAAAATAACATGACTATTTACTGAATACCCCACATGTGTGCATGTGTATGTGTGTGTGTATGTGTATAGTTTCTAAACCTTGTAACAACCCTACAATGTAGTTACGGTTAATCTCAATCAACAGATGAGGAACTGGAATTGATCATGTAGTTCCCACTAATAAGTTACTGAACCTGGGTAAAAACTCAAGTGTTTTCTGATCAAAATGCTCATGATATTCCCTCTATAGCACTCAATAGTCTAGTGGGGGAAGGGCAGCAATGTTGTTCAGATTGTCCTTTCCTGTGTGTTAAACTCTATTTTATAAGAATAATGTAAAAGTGAAAGTTGCTCAGTCAAGTCTGACTCTTTGCAGCCCCGTGGACTGTACAGAATGTAAATTCCTCAAGGAAAATTAGTCTACTTTACACTTTTCCTATTCCTTACAACTGCAATTAGTACAGTAATAGCATATAACAAGCAATTTAATCCAGTTGAAAAACCACTGATTCATTTGGCAAATATTTATGAAAAGTCTACTGTGTGCCAGGCACTGTTCCTGGCTCCCAGGATATACCAAGGAACAAAATGTGCAAATTCCCAGCCCTCAGGCAAAGTTCAGTTTCTTGCTATCTTAAGACTGAAGTCCTTGTGTTCTTAGTTGATGTGAAGGAAGATTGACCTTAGCTTCTGGATCATGTTCACCATGGCGGACACATGGCCCTCTCTATAATAGGGCAGTTGCTCATTCAAGGCCAACAAAAGGAGGTCTCTGCTCCTTCCAGCTTCTAATTTCAGCTCTGACCTCTAGATTCAAATTCATAGGACCCATGTAATTATGTCAGGCCCAGTCAGGTCTTCTCTGTTTTAACTCAAATCAGTTGCTTAAATGTACTTAAGTAGATAGAATTAAATGTACTTAAATTGTTAAAATGTTTAGTAATTAAAATAAAATTTAAATCTATAGTTAATATTACTCATCTTAATTACATCTCAGCAATCTCTTTTGCTATATGACATAACATAATCATAGTAGTGAGATCTCTTCTTACTCATAGATCCCATCCACACTTAAAGGAAGGGATTAAACAAGGCTGACACACTGAGTTAATCTTAGGATTCTATCATAGGCAGTAAAGGAACTTGTGCCTTATAGTTTTCATTAATTAATTCATTCATCATTAATATACACTTACTGACCATGTGTTATATACATACTATACTATGGGCTACAGCTAAACAAATGAATAGACAGATGTCACTGCCTTCAAGGGTCTAAAAATAAAAAAAAAAAATTCAATAAATAAAAGTAATAGTGAAACAATACAATAACTGCAATAAAGAATTGTGTAAATGTGCAGATTTGGCACAGAAGAACTGATAAATCATCTAGAAGGCCAGATAGCATTGTGAAATTGATGCAATAGCTGTCATATTAAGTGGACTCAAACCCTTCTGAATATTTAGCATTGATTTTGACACTTTCAAGGAAGGAGTTACAATGGAGACATATTATCCCTTACTGATACTAGTCTTTTTCTATATAACAAAGGAATGCTGAATTTTTCCATCTACTTAAACATACATGACAAAGTATGGCTACACACTTTGTGGGCTAATCAATTTCTCAGTTAAGTCTATAAAATGAAATTGATGAGTCTATGGAGAGGGCTTTCTACATTCATGGATGGGGTCAGAAAAGTCCCAGTTTCTATTAACAGTAACAGAACTACTGGAGCTAAACTTTCTTCCATCTGCAGGTTGGAAATATAGGTTAGGTCATACCACTAGTAAATCTATAGCAAGATCCCACAGGGCAATAAAAAACAGTGAACACATTCATTTCTTGGCTTATAGACAGGGGAACTACATGCATGCCTGGACTCCAGAGGAATGACTTTGTACAGTTCTGTTTGTAGTTACACATGGTCTGTATAAACAGATGAAGGGTACTTGGCTTCCTTTTGAACCAGGAAGGGTAGTAAGACTCTAGCAGCCAAAAGAAAAATACTGATTGTTGGCTACAAACAAATTTGATCAATGGTCTGGGAGCTTCAACTTGCCATTCTATTTCCTTAGCAAGCACTTCATCTTGTGCCAGCCACTGCTGTGCACCGTGTTTGATTTTGCAGACTGGCTATTCATCATCCCTTGGTTTTCTCACCAAGCACAAGGGTGCCAACAAGGCTGTTTGCTGCCTCAAGATAGCAGGTGGCAATGTTGGCAGTTAAATGGTCAGCAAGACATTAATCTCACTCTTATTGCTTTGTTCCAGAAAAACACAGAACTTAATGGAATCCCATTTCTCCACCTCCCAAGTTTTTTCACCTATCAGATTATTTGGAAAAACACAAAACCCAAGAAACTTAGCACATAGAAGTTCCTTAGCTCAGGGACCCTAATCGATACATATTTCTAGAATAAACAAATGAAATCTTCACAAAGAGAGCCAGACTATCATGTCAGGGAAGAACTTTTTTTTTGTAAAATAAAATATGTGAATTGTCTTTAATATAAGACTTTGAGTGGCTGATTGTTTCATTGATGGTTCCATTCATGTGATCTGCAGTGTTTCTCAACCTCAGCACAACTGAGGCCATAGATCATTCCAGAGTAAAATGAAAATGATGAGAATAATGTTGATTATCTGTCTAGATCCCTTCAGAATCCTTTTATTATTTCTTTGTGTGAATCCATATCCCAGCTCCCCTGTATTGTGCTCTCAAAGGCTTACCTCTGCACTTTGCTTCAGAGAACTGTTCTTGGGTGACTGGACCTGCTCTGCTCATAGGTGCAGAGAGCTAGGGATGCCTAGGAGATATTGGGTTTCAGGCTAGCTTATGGAGTCAACTCTGGGACGTAATTTCTGTTTTAGTCTACCATGGAGGCAAGCTGAGATTGGGTTGACTTCCCTCCTCCCGACTCCCGCATCAACTTCTCCCAGAAGATCTTCCTTAACAAATCACCTCCACAATCAGACAAGCATTTTTAAGAGATTCTTCTGGCTGTGACAAGGAGAAAACAGGGTAGGCTGAGATCAAATGAAAATAACACCAGCCTCCTAAATATTGAGTATATCACAGTTCTCTGGAGTAGAAGCATCTCGGATGGGAATGCTGTCCAAACTTCATTCAAAGCAGGGACCTCTTGTAAGCATTCTTTAACAGATCAGCTTTAGCTTGAAGATCTAGAAGCTTATTCTCTTACAGCACAATCTTTTTTCATAGGATTGTAACAGTCATAAATTCTTCCTATCATGAGCCTAAATGGGTCTCCCATGAAGTCTGCACATTGTTCCCAGTTCTGCTCTTTAGAGTCTCACAGATTAAAACTAATCCTTTGAACACGTGGTTAATTGTATGTGTCAACTTGACTGAGCCCACAGGGTGCCCAGATATTTGATCAAACATTATTCTGGGTGTGTTTGTGAGGCTGTTTCTGAGTAGACTGAGTAAAGCAGATTATCCTCCCTAATATGGGAAGGCTTAATCCAATCAACTGAAGATGGGAATTGAACAAAAAGGCTGAGTAAGAGGGATCTCCTCCTGTGTGACTACTTGAGCTGGGACACTGGTCTTTTCCTGCCTTCACAAAAAATGAAAAACCAGCTCTTCTAGAATCTTGCACCTGCAGGCTCTCAGACTGGAACTATACCCCCCAACTCTTCAGAGTCTTCAGCTTGCTATATCCAGATCTGGGGACTACTCAGTCTTCATCATCACACAAGCTAACTTCCTATAATAAATCTTGTTGTAAATATTTACTCCATTGGTCTTGTTTCTCTAGGGAACCCTGACTAACACAATATAATATCCCTCAGGTAGGGGTTTCCCTGTGTAGTCTGATTTCAGAGCACCTGATATCATAAATGTACCCTATCCATTCCAGCCTATCAGAACTCACTGGTATAGAATACATTGTTTTGGATAGAGGGGTTGTACTGCCATAAAACTTTGGTTAAATGTAAGCTTACAGGAGAAATACATGAGAAAACAATACATGAATTCAAGAACAATTTTTACTTTCCTCCCAGAGCTTTGGGGCTTCTCTGGTGGCTCAGATGGTAAAGAAGCTGTCTGCAATGCAGGAGACCCAATTTCCATCCCTGGGTTGGGAAGATCGCCTGGAGAAGGGAATGGATAACCATTTCAGTATTCTTGCCTGGAGAATTCCACGGACAGAGGAACCTGGCAGTCTATAGTCCATGGGGTCCCAAAGGATCAGACACAATTGAACAACTAACACCAGAGCTTTGAGTAGGTGAGATACAGGAGAGTATGTTTTGACATGAGATGTAAAGTCTTGATAAAAGGATCAATGCAGGGGATTAGGCTCTGGGAAGTTACCATAAATCAGGCTTCTAGGAACTGGGGTGGCATGAGGTGTCTGAGATGTGGAAGGGTACAAGAAGGCAGACAAAAGACTGTTGGAGATCAATTTTTCCTCAGACTGGCTCAGCATAAAAAGAAATTCCCACTGATGATTTAAACTGATGTCTAGTTTACACATATTTCTAAAAGAAATTAATAAATTTAATATTTTTGTATACATTTTTTAGGCATGAACTATTTCCTTTGCTCACTTTTCATGTGGTGAATCCAGCTGTTAGGAACAGAATCAACAGAGTACTTCTTGGCTGTAAGACAGTTGCTAAGACAATATATTAATATCTGACTTGGTTGGCAACTTTGGGATAAAATTCTCTAAGTGTGTAAGGCAAGGAACTAAAACCTCATAGCCATAAATTATAATCATCCATGAAGTGGTCTAGGCTCTTAAGATCCTGGGGTAGAGAGATTTCGCATAAATTAAACACTCAGTGGATTTTTTTTGTGTATTAACAAGAATAGTTATTACCTGGGAAAAAATTAACATCTTCATGAGAACATTACTCTCATCTATTTTTAATCTTGGCCATTTCTCTTTATGTGTTACTTAACAATTAATGAGTTAATAAAAGAGATTTGAAAAATGATATCTGGCACTGAGTCTTTTGAAGATCTAGATATCTTAACAGGATTCATTTATTTAAATTACACTACTCTACACTTGATAGTAATTTTCCTTTGGCTATACACTAACAGCATTTCTAATGTCAATCAAATTTATTTATACACAGACACTCTCTGAAGAGAATGCATATCATTTCTAATTTATGGCTCCAAATTATTTTTAATACTCTTTAATTGCACCAAATTATTGATGTTTATTTCAATCTCACCCTAAATTTCATCACTTTTTAAAATAGAAAACACTGTCTGAAGCTCTAAAGAACTGGTTGAAGTCCAGAAATTAAAATACGGCTGGGTGCTTTTAAGCAAAGTCATAATATCTCTTTATGCCTGCTGTTTTTCCTTAGATGCTAATACAGGCCTTAAAGAACATGATTTCAAAATGACTGTAAATTAGAATATTCTACAATTCGAATGTGTTGTTTTCACACTAATGTGTATGCTCTTGATTTAGCAATATTTTTTTAAATTCAAGTAAATGAAAGAGTGCATTCAATCTCAAATACTTAAAAGAATGGCTTGGAAGAAGTTAAGCCATCTCTAGCATTATAACTTTATCCTAGCTTATTAAGTGATAGGAACTGTTAGAAGATATAGAGTAGGAAAGACATAGTCCCTTCAACATGCAATGTCTTACCTTTAAACTCATTGAGCTTCAACTTCCTGAGATCTTAGGAGACAGCAGAGCTTCCCTCCCAACTTTGTATTCCTTACTGGTACTGGGCTTGCATCCCAGTATAAGTGGGAGATTAGCTTTTTATTGAATTTTGAATTAAACTGTGTGGTTTTAACTGATAGTGAAGATGACTACCAGGTCACTGGCACATCCAAACTGTATGGAGGATTTGCAGCAGAAGTACCAAGAACTCTCCAGGGAATGCTCTTGGAAAACACATGGTGGTTTCCCTTCTTTTATAGACACCAAAGTCTATGGAGATTGTATAGCCAGACTTGTATTTGAGATGTGAATATGTAAAAATATAGACAGAGTCAATATAGACTGAGAGATAAAGATATGTGAGCTTGGATTACTTACACTGAATCAGCCTCCATCATTTTTTTTGGATCCTCACATGGTGTCTATCAGTTTTATAAAGCTACAAATTTAATTATTTAACTTATACACATTTACTGTACAGGTACTACTCTGTAGATTCTACAAGTAGCCAAAACAAACAAATACAACCAAACCCAAACTCATTAAGACCATCTATTCCTCCACTCAATAATAATATGTTATATAGCATGAGTATAATATGAGAGTCAGAACTCAGCCATTTCCTCTGTTGGTTTCAGTCCCAGAGCATCACTCACATGTGTATCTCTGCTTACTAAATTAAGATTGTAGGGGAAAAATGCAATCCTTACTAGATTTAACATATATCCTTAGTAGATTTAGATGTATAATAAACACATAGTTTTAAAACACAGTTTCTTACACAGCCTAAATATAAGCCAACTGCATAACCTGGTGCTTGACTGGAATATCAATGACCTATCCCAGTGCTGAAGAGAAAATAAACTGCATTGGGCTACTGAAGAGATGTTATGTTGATCCTCCATATGCACCTTCCTAAGTCAGTTTAGTCACTCAGTCATGTCTGACTCTCTGCGACCCCATGGACTGTAGCACACCAGGCCTCCCTGACCATCACCAACTCCTGGAGTTTACTCAAACTCATGTCCATTGAGTTGGTGATGCCATCCAACCATCTCATCTTTTGTTGTCCCCTTCTCTTCCTGCCTTCAATCCTACCCAGCATCAGGGTCTTTTCCAATGAGTCAGTACTTCGAATCAGGTGGCCAAAGTATTGGAGTTTCAGCTTCAGCATCAGTCCTTCCAATGAATATTCAGGACTGATCTCCTTTAGGATAGACAGGTTGGATCTCCTTGCAGTCCAAGGGACTCTCAAGAGTCTTCTCCAACACCACAGTTCAAAAGTATCAATTGTTCGGTGCTCAGCTTTCTTTATAGTCCAACTCTCAAATCCATACATGACTACTGGAAAAACTATAGCTTTGACTAGATGGACTTTTGTTGGTAAAATGATGTCTCTGCTTTTTAATATGCTGTCTAGGTTTGTCATAGCATTTCCTCCAAGGAGCAAGTGTCTTTTAATTTCATGGCTGCAGTCACCATCTGTAGTCATTTTGGAGCCCAAAAGAATAAATTCCCTCACTGTTTCCATTTCTTCCCATCTATTTGCCATGAAGTGATGGGACCAGATGCCATGATCTTAGTTTTCTGAATGTTGAGTTTTAAGCAAACTTTTTCACTCTCATCTTTCATTTTCATCAAGAGGCTCTTTAGTTCTTCTTCAGCTTTCTGCCATAAGGGTGGTGTCATCTGCATATCTGAGGTTATGGATATTTCTCCTGGCAATCTTGATTCTAGCTTGTGCTTCATCCAGCCCAGTGTTTCTCATGATGTACTCTGCATACAAGTCAAATAAGCAGGATGACAATGTACAGCCTTGACATACTCCTTTCCCAATTTGGAACCAGTCTGCTGTTCCATGTCAAGTTCTAACTTTTGCTTCTTAACCTGCATACAGATTTCTCAGGAGGCAGGTCAGGTGGTCTGGTATTCCCATCACTTTAAGAATTTTCCACAGTTTGTTGTGATCCACACAGTCAAAGGCTTTGGCATAGTCAATAAGGCAGAATAGATGTTTTTCTGGAACTCTCTTGCTTTTTCGATGATCCAACGGATGTTGGCAATTTGACCTCTGCTTCCTCTGCCTTTTCTAAATCTAGCCTGAACATCTGGAAGTTCATGGTTCATGTACTGTTGAAGCTTGGCTTGGAGAATTTTGAGCATTACTTTGCTAGCGTGTGAGATGAGTGCAATTGTGTGGTAGTTTGAACATTCTTTGGCATTGCCTTTCTTTGGGATTGGAATGAGAGACTTAGGATAATTTTGACTTTATAAACATTTCATCCTCCACACTCTCCCTGTGTTTGGGTACCAACACAGGTATACAATTTAAATCCATGGTATTCTGTCTATCGGATTTTTTTTTTAATTTTAATAACTAAAAAATTTTGAAAAAATAAGCAAAAGAGTCAATGATGCAATAATTCTATCAATATGAAGCATTATTTAATATTAATAAATATTTATAATCCTTGTGATCTTCCTATCTAAAAAGCATCATTATCATCAGCATCAGGCATGCATTTTTCAAGAGGAAAATAATAGAATAACAGCAAAACTTGGAGAAGGGAGAGAGTCTGCTTTGTGATATTTCAAGTTCTTTCATCTTGGTGAATGGTGTCATTCATGTTATCCTGACTGTAGCCAATTTTATGTTTTCACAAAAGTTTCTTATTATTTCAAAAAAATGTGTCCAACTTTTAAGGGATATGATCTTTTATACTTCATAGTTTACCCAGGCCCTTAACATTCTGTTGATGAAGGGGCAGTGGGTGGGGGTAGATCACCATCCTTTTTGTTTTAGAGATGACAGAACGGTTTTGATAAATATTTGTAAAATTTTTACGATGGTACATTTCTGTAGAAAACCTATCACAGCTAGGAAAATTAGTTGAATATCAAGCATACTGATATTATTGAATCATCTTTTTCTCCACCCAGATAAACACTTAATGGCTAGCATGGCTTTATATTTCTTCAATCTTTCTGGTGGAAGGCAGAATCTGGGTGTGGGAAAATTGTGGTGGGAAAAGTCTGAAGACTGGAACTTGGTTAGGAAATTTGTTGGGATATGTGAACAGATCAGATCTAAATTGAAAGTAGTATATCACACCCAGGCTTAGAATACAGCTTCTCTGGAATAGGAATACTGACTGTTGTTCTAGTGTGGCTCATCTGGGCTGTAGCTTCTCACAGTATGGGTGAAATATCACTGATTTGGGAAAGAATAAAGAATAATATTTATATATTTCTATCTATCTATATAGATAAATATAGATATTTGAATCACCTACCAACTGAACACTGTGAGTGATGAGTATTAGATGGAAGATGTTTTGCAACCACAAAGCATTATTATTGCATCTTATGAATGTCTGAACCAGGCATGAATTTTTAGTAAGAAATAAAATGAGGACTTTGCTTTTCCAAGATAGATAGAATATCACATGATTTATAACGAAGGAATAAAGTGGGATAAGCATGAAACATCAAGAGTTCCTACAATACATAAGCAAATACAATATTATAGAAAGCCCCAGGGTGCTGTATTTTCCTCCATAACAGGTTATTTCTGATATTTAGACTGGTAAATAAACTGACCAAATTGTGACCAAAATGTGACTTGCATGCTGGATCTGGAAAATATGAAAAGGGTCTTAAGAACAAACAAAGGGAAGTCAGAAGTTGAACTTAGTTCATGTTTGAAGGAGGAATAGAATTTGAACTTGAACTTAGACAAAGAGAAAGAAGAAGAAGAAGGAAGAAGAACCAGCATTATCAAATCATAGAAGTGAGACTGCCCATGACTCATTTTGCAGTCAATAGCATACCTGTTTGGCCTGAATATGCAGATTATATTGAAGATAAGAGCAAATATTAGATTGGGGACAGAATGTAGAAGGCTGAGAATGCCAGACTAAGGAATCAATGTAAAATTAAAATTTAACACTATTAGGCACAGAGATTGCACAGAATGTTTTTTATGATTTTATAGTAGGAATTTCTTAACCATAAAAATGATGCATTTGGCTAAATCAAAATTTCAAACTTTTGCACCATGGTTAGAATTAAAATGGAAAAGGCAATGGCACCCCACTCCAGTACTTCTGTCTGGAAAATCCCATGGACAGAGAAGCCTGGTAGGCTGCAATCCATGGGGTCGCTAATGGTTGGACACGACTGAGCGACTTCACTTTCACTTTTCCCTTTCATGCATTGGAGAAGGAAATGGCAACCCACTCCAGTGTTCTTGCCTGGAGAATCCCAGGGACGGGGGAGCCTGGTGGGCTGCCATCTATGGGGTCACACAGACTCAGACACGACTGAAGTGACTTAGCAGTAGCAGTAGAATTAAAAGATAAAAAATATACAGCAATTTCAAAAGACAATCAAAGCTTCTTACAAAACTAAATATATTCTTACCTAATGATTCAGCAATTGTCCTTGGTATTTACCCAAATGAATTGAAAAATTATGTTCACAGAAAAACCTACACACATATGTTTTATTCACTATTGCCAAATTAATGCTTTATTCATAGTTGCCAAAATTTGAAAGCAACCAAGATGTCCTTCAATAGATGAATGTTTAAATAAACTGTGATATATGTATATAATGGCAAATTATTCATTAATAAAAGAAATGAGCTAAAACCCACAGAAAGACATGCAGGAAACTTAACTGTATATTGCTAAGTGAAAAAGGCCAATTTGAAAAGCCTACATATGGTTTGATTCCAACTATATGACATTCTGGAAAAAGTAAAACTATGAAGACAGCACAAAGATTAGTGTTTGCCAGGAATTTGGGAGGATGTAGGGAAGGCTGAATCAGTGGAGCACACAAGTTTTCAGGGTAGTGACAGTATTGTGCATGAAGCTGTAAAGGTGAATGCATATCATTATACATTTTAAAAACCCATAGAATGTACAAGGCAAAGAGCAAACTCTAATGTAAACTATGGACTTCAGTTAATGAAAATATATCTATACTGGCTTATCAGCTATAATAAAGGTACCACATTAATGCTAGATATAAATGATAAGGGCACCTTTTGTGGGGGGGAGAAGGGAGTATATGAAAACGCTTTACTTTTCATTTATTTTTCCTTAAACTTATAACTGTTCTAAAAGTAAAATATGTTAAATTGAAAAAACAAACATAGGGACAATAGAATAAAGATGTTTGCAAGATATAAAGAAAGAAATCAGTAGCTGGAATAAATGAAGAGCCCCACAAATCAATAAGAAAAAGACACACAATTCAGTACAAAAATGGATGAATAAGCCTGGCAATATACAAAAACGAAATTTGAATGGTAAATAAATATGAGAAGATGCTCAAGCTCATTAGTCAATATACTAAAACAAAACATTTATTGAGTTTTCATTGAGCTCAGGTACTATTTTAGGTACTTGGGTTACATGAGTTTACCAAATACAGAGGCATGCACATGTGAAGGTAAAAGTATTGCAAGTAAGTCTTTTTTTTTTGCATTCATCATATTGGCAAAAATTAAATGTCTGATTTTATCAACTCTTGGCAAAGATTTAGAAGAAGAGAGAATTTCATGCCTTAGGGGTAGGTATAAAAAGTAGTTCAAAAAGTGTGAAAGAAAAAAAAACCTGATAATGTCTTGTAGTATTAAATGCACATACTTTATTATTTCCAAAATTCCACTTCTAAGATTGTAACCTAAAAATATTCTTGCACATGCAAACAAGGAAACAAAAGCAATAATGTTTATTATAGCATTGTTGTAATATTTTAAGACTGGAAACAATCAGGGAGTCCACAAATATGAGTATATACAAAGAAAGGAATATTATGAAAAAGTAAAAGAAATCAAGCAGATATCAACGTATCAAAATGGATAAATCTCAAACCATAAATTTGAGGGGAAAAATGCAGTTGGCAGAATATACAGCATGTAAAAATCATATTAATAATAATGTACACAAAATAGTACTACATATTGTCCTTGTACATATGTGTTTGTAAACACATGTATGAGGGGCTTCCCTGGTAGCACAGATGGTAAAGAATTTGCCTGCAATGTAGGCAACTTCAACTCCTGAGTCAGAAAGATCCCCTGGAGAATGGAATGGCTACCCACTCCAGTATTCTTGCCTGGAGAATTCCATTTGGATTAAAGTATAACTGGCTGCATATGGAGAGGATGGAAGGGAATGGAAATGGATATGGGGAGCATAAGTAGCTTCACCTTCATCTTCATCTTTGTTTTATTTACTTTAAAAATTGATTAAATAAATATGGCAGAATGTTAATAAATGTCAGTTTCAGTTAATGAGCATAAATCTGTTATATTATTATGTTTCCTGTATTTTAAAAAAGAGTTCTGAATATAAGTAAAATTGTAAGAAATATTGATGAATTTATTACAACTCTAATTCAAGATAAGCAAATGTTTTCATACATCTGTCAGAATTTCTGACTCAAAATGGCATGCAGCCAATAAGCCCTAACATAGCACTTTCAACCCCTATGAAAATTAAGAATGCAGACACCAAAAAAAGGGAAAAAAATCTCACAGTCATAATCTGGGCAGAATTTCCTCTAATTTTCAGACCAAAGAAATTGAAGAGAAAATTATAATCTGTGGATGGTTTATGTAGTAGAACTGAAATAAAGCAAGTCTGTTCACCAAAACACAATTAAATAATCCCTTTAGTCCTCCCTGTCGTCTGTTCATTGATGCAGATTTGTTCGCAACCACTAGACTGAAATATAGTTTTTGTGTCCGATTCTTTGCTACCCCCATAGACTATATGTTCCACGAAATTCTCCAGGCCAGAATACAGGAGTGGGTAACCTATCCCTTCTCCAGTGATCTTCCTGATCCAGGAATCGAACCGGGGACTCCTGCATTGCAGGTGGATTCTTTACCAACTGAGCTATGAGGGAAGCCCTTTCCTTGTTTAAGGAGAGGTAAACAGAAGGATGATAACATGTGATTCATGGGAAAACAACACAAGTGAAAGGATAACTTTCCCAGGATTCTGAGCAGAAGAATAAACCTCTGAAAAAACATACCACCCGAAGCAGAACAAAATTTTTATTAAATTTCATGGTTTCCTCTTTAAAATATAAGAAGACATTTTCCTTTAAAAGATGCAGAAAGTCATAAGAGAAAAACATTTGTGATACCGTAACTAAACAAGATGATATTAAAAAAGAGAAAAGGAAATGAAAGGAGAAAGAAAATTAAAATACATTATCAAAAGCAGGAAGGAATGAAATTCAAAAATGCAGAAGATAAATGAGCAATTGAGGGACAAACATAAAAAGCTCTCCTGCAATATATTCTGAACCCCAGTCTACTTCAGTTGGCCTCTGTATTGCTGGCTGGATTCTGTAGCCCTGGAGGAAAGTTCACGCTGCAGCATTCTCTCCTAACTTTCCCTTTGATTCCTCTCCTTTGACAAGTCCAGGTACTGTGTCTACTATCAAATAGTTTATCCCAGAGTTCAGCTGGAATCTCCTGTTACTTTTTGGTAATAATAAAATACAATATTTCCACTATTTTTATTTAGCACTTATAAAAATATCTAAACTATTTGCATGAGACATTTTTCCAAGAGAAACTTTCCTTACCCATCTCCATAAAACAGAGCTACACAGAATAAAACTTTGCCAAGTATCTTGAGTAAATATTTTTTGCATGGTCAAAAGTCATACTAAATGACTTGAGTAATTTTGCTTAATTAAAAGAGACCAATAAACCACCTAGGAGCAAATATTAGTTGTTACCATACCCTGGACCTTCTAAATAGAATCTGTAAATGATCCCTTATTAATTGTTTAAAACTTTATATATATTATACAAATGTACATATTTAAATTATACACAGTAGTTGTGTTATTTATAGTTACATTGTTTATATATACATATAATATATATATACACATATGCTTATAGTGTCATAATCTTTAAAAAGTCAAGAAATAAACTGCACAAACTACAAGGAAATATGCCTATATATTAACAGCAACTGTCCATTGTTGCTTAAGTTTTAGAATGATTTTATTATCTCTTTCATTTATTTTCCAAACATTCAAAAAACACAGAACTTAGAACTTCTCCTAGTCATGATGAAATATCAAAAATTGAGTTTAACTTCTTGCTGTAAATAACTGGGCAAAATATATGAAAAAAACTGCTTTCTTACTTGGGAAAAAAGAAAATGCAGGATTGGTATGTCTAAGAGAATAAGAAATGTAGTTGAGCTTTACATTTATATGGCCTTTCTGCCTGGGGCCAGTTACTGAAACATAAATACAGGGTGCGAGAATGCAGTGAGAATTCAATTGGCCTCCCTGCATTGAGGAGGTGAAGATCAAAACTATGAAAGCTGAAGCAGCTGGAAATTTTGGGACAAAGTTTCTGAAAGTAGGCAGTATGAAGAAAGGTCTGCATAGGGGTCCCAATGTGGGTTACTGAGTACTAGCCCTGACATGCATAGGAGTAGTTTTGCTTCTGGCATCAACAAATATGTTCTTATTAAGTTGCCTTTTCTGCAGATAATAACCGTATACTCTGGAGAAACTGCAAAAGAAATTACTTGAAAGAATTGGATTGTGCCAAACAGCAGGCATACTCTGGAACTTGCACAAAAAGAAATTTTTTATACAGCATTTAGCTTGAAAGCAAGCTATACTTGGCACCAAGTGAAGTGGCTAAAACTCAGTAGAAAACACACCATCTTTCAGGCCTGAATAGTCTGCTAGCAAGTGAGGTTGCATCCAGAAAAAGAGAACATAGAGAGTGACAAACTCCATGCCTACACTTTGCCAAAATCTTTGGGTGACCCATGAACCATGAATGCATGAAGTCTACTTTAAGTATCTTAGATAAGAAGAAAAGAACTGAGCTATCCAAAAGGCTTAATTTGCAGTCTGAGTCCCAACCAAGGTAACTGCCTACAAAAACAAAAAAAATAAACCGTTCTTGAACTAATATAGTAGAATCCAGAGTTTTCACAACATATCAACAATTCCAAGGACAGACTCCAAAGTTACTCAACATATGGAATAACAGGAAACCATGACTTATTCTCAAGGGAAAAGAAGATCAAAAGAGATAGCCCCCAAGGTAGAATTATTAGATGGGTACTGTAAAGCAACTATAATAATAATGCTAAGAAAAAGAAAAAATACTATAATGGGTGAAAAAAGAAGTTTAGGAGAGAAATGGAAGTTATAAAAAAGAATCAAAAGAAAATTCTAGAAATAAATATATGAAATTTAGAAGTTCACTGTATTGGTTGATTTAACAGCAGAATGGAGATGAACAAGAAAAAACACAAGTTAACTTAAAATAAATTGAGTAATTGCTCTCTGAAGAACAGAGAGGGGAAGTGTGTGTGTGTGAGTGTCTGTGTCTGGGACCTGTTTGACAATGTTAAGAGCTAACTTCCACGTACTGTAGTCCCAGGAGGATCAGAGAGAAATAATGGAGTAGAAGCAATATTGAAAAAAATAGTGTCCAAATGTTCCCAAATTTGGTAAAGATGTAAATTTATAGATTCAAAAAATCAGGAAAATGCAAATGGATAAATATAAAGAAATATTTATCCTAAGTATATCATAATCAAACTGCTGAAAACTGAAGATAAATGTAAAACCTTGAAATCAGTGAGTATAATGACAGATTATATGGGATGATGTAACAAATGATTCAAATGATCATTAGTTTCTAATCAGAAAAGTACAGGTGAGAAAACAGTGGACCAATATCTTTCAAAAGACTGAAAGAAATAAAAATCTATCTAGAATCCTACATTTAGCAGATGTATTATTTAAAGTATTTTTAGACACACACACACAAAACATGTCATCATTAGCAGACCTGTATTATAAGAAACACTGAGGGAATTTCATCAGGAATGAGGGAAATAATATACATTTGAAAGTGAAAAACATAAAGAAAGAGTGTCAGAAATTTCAAATAACTAAATATTTTTCTAATTTATAAATTTTTATAGATACAATTAAAGAGAATGTAATGTATTGAACAAAGTGGTATAGCTACTAAGCCAATAGTGAAAATAAAGTGGCATAGTCCATTTCAAATATTCAATCACTATGTAAAAAGTAAGAAAAGAGAAAAATAAATGTAAAACAAATTAAACAATTAGAAAACAAAAACAATATGGTAGAGGACAGAGAATGAGATTGTTGGATGGCATCACTGACTCAATGGACATGAATTTGAGCAAGCCCATGGGGTCGCAAAGAGTCAGACACAACTGAGCAACTGAACTGAACTGAACTGTTGTACACCTGAATTTAACACAACATTGTGAATCTACTAAAAGTTAAAAAATAAAAATAAATGGAGAAATTAAACTCAAAGTTAGTAGAAGAAAGAAAGAATAAAGATAAGCACAAATGTGCACCTGTGGCTGATTCATGTTGCTATATGGCAAAAACCACCACAATATTGTAATTAGCCTCCAATTAAAATAAATTAATTAATTTAAGGAAAATTAATGAAATGGAACTTTTTAAAACTGAGTTTCTGGGGGAAAAAAATCAGTGAAATTCAAAAATTTTAGTTTCAAGAAAAAGAGAGAAGATACAAATTACCAATATTAGGACTGAAATACGGAGATGGCAATGGCACCCCACTCCAGTACTCTTGCCTGGAAAATCCCGTGGATGGAGGAGCCTGGAAGGCTGCAGTCCATAGGGTTGCTGAGGGTTGGACACGACCGAGCAACTTCACTTTCACTTTTTACTTTCATGCATTAGAGAAGGAAATGGCAACCCACTCCAGTGTTCTTGCCTGGAGAATCCCATGGACGGGGGAGCCTGTTGGGCTGCTGTCTATGGGGTCACACAGAGTCAGACACGACTGAAGCGACTTAGCAGCAGGACTAAAATAAAGTACATCAGTACAGATACTACAGATATTAGGATAGCAAAACAATATTACATATAATTCAATGCCAAAAAATTCAACCACTTGGATGAAATGGAAAATTTTCTTGGTAGATACATATTAACAAAGCTGAGATGAAAGAACCAAGTGAGAGAAATTAAATCTGTAATTTAAAATCTTCTCATGGAGAAAACTAGTAGGAAGAGTGTCATATTAGAAAATTCTGCAAATTATTTAAGAACAAAATACAACCAATCCCACACAAACTCTTGCTGAAGTAGAGGAGAAGGGAATGCTTATCAATTCATTAGCCAAAAAAAAAAAAAAGATATTATAAGAAAATAAAAACTATGGAGCAATATCTTTTGTGAAAATAGATTCAAATTTTTAAACAGAATATAGTAATGAATAAAAGTTTAACATAGCAGGAACAAGTAGGGCTTAGTCCAGGAAAGCAATATTGATTTCACATATAGAAGTTCATCAGTAAAACTTACCACATTAATAGACAGTAGAAAATTATTCAATCATTTCAATAGACATAGGAAAAACATTTGATAAATTCATTATCCATTCATAGGGAAAAAAAATCAGCAAGTTAGAAATAAAAGAATAATACTCTTTTTTTTATAAGCTAAGACTACAAGTTCAAGTTCAGTCGCTCAGTCATGTCCAACTCTTTGCGACCCCATGAATCGCAGCATGCCAGGCCTCCCTGTCCATCACCAACTCCCAGAGTTCACTCAGACTCACGTCCATTGAGTCAGTGATGCCATCCAGCCATCTCATCCTCTGTCGTCCCCTTCTCCTCTTGCCCCCAATCCCTCCCAGCATCAGAGTCTTTTCCAATGAGTCAACTCTTCACATGAGGTGGCCAAAGTACTGGAGTTTCAGCTTTAGCATCATTCCTTCCAAAGAAATCCCAGGGCTGATCTCCTTCAGAATGGACTGGTTGGATCTCCTTGCTATCCAAGGGACTCTCAAGAGTCTTCTCCAACATCACAGTTCAAACGCATCAATTCTTCAGCGCTCAGCCTTCTTCACAGTCCAACTCTCACATCCATACATGACCACAGGAAAAACCATAGCCTTGACTAGATGGACCTTTGTTGGCAAAGTAATGTCTCTGCTTTTGAATATGCTATCTAAGACTACAGACCCTTCTAAATGCATGGAATGCTATTTTCCAGGTCTAAGTTTCCCTTCCATCTGATAATGCTACTGACACATGAAATTGAAAACAGCAAAAGTAAAACATAATTTCCAAAAATAAAAATATAAATAACAAAAGTTAAAACATAATTATGTTTTTAAAAACATAAAGTAAAACATAAAACAGATTTATGTATTATTTATAAATAGTAACTAAAAATGAACAAATACTAGATTTATAATTGTTGTTTGTATTCAGCAAGTTCCATCTGAAATTGCTTATTACCTCTCAACTTCTGGATTCTCTGACTGGTTCTATCCAGAAGTCAAGAATCATTGGGGCTTTGTTTTCCACCTCAAAAGGTTACTGCAGATACCAACTATTACTCAAATCAATGTTCCTAGGAATTAACCTCAAACCCTCTGCAATATGTTCCTGGACTCTCTGAATGCTGTCATGTTTGATATACATAGAACTACTCTTTTTTTTTTTTTTTAAAGAAAATGTTTATTTCTTAAAAACACACAAGTACTTGATTTACTTATTTTTTTAAAATATTGGAGTTCAGTTAATTTACAATGCTGTGTTAATTTCAGATGTACAGCAAAGTGAATTAGTTATACATTATGTCCATTTTTTTTAAAAGAATCTTTTTGCATATAGGCCATTACAGAGTATTGAGTAGAGTTCCTTATGCTCTACAGTAAGTTCTTATTATCTATTTTATATATAGTAGTATGTATACTTCAACCTCAATATCCCAGTTTATCCCTCCCCCGCCCCTTATCCCCTAGTAACCATAAGTTTGTTTTCTACATCTGTGATTTGACTTCTGTTTTGTAAATAAGTTAATTTTCACCCTTTTTTGAAGGAGAATCACAAAATTTTTTTTTTACAATGTCTAATGATATTATTATATAAAAGGTTTTAACATTTAGTAACAAAATACATGAACACACTAATGAAAATAGCCAAAATATATTGCTTTAGGCTGAATATTTGTATCTTCACCAAATTCATATTTTCTTTTTTTTTAATTTTTTAAATTTTTTTATTTTATTTTATTTTTAAACTTTATATAATTGTATTAGTTTTGCCAAATATCAAAATGAATCCGCCACAGGTATACATGTGTTCCCCATCCTAGACCCTCCTCCCTCCTCCCTCCCCATACCATCCCTCTGGGTCGTCCCAGTGCACTACTCTTGACTGGCATGTGCTCTTCCTTTTCCTATAAATAGGAGTTCACAAATTTTTTCTGTAAAAGTTCAGATGGTAAATATTTTAGGCTTTGCAAACCCAAGGTTTCTGTTGCAAATATTCAACCCTGCTGTTTTACTTTGAAAGCAGTTATACAATGCATGAGAAAGTGAGTGTGGCTGTGTTCCAATTAAACTTTATTGACAAAAACAACACTTGACCTGGATTTGGCCAGAGGGTCATAATTTACTGACCTTGTGCTCTAATATCTTTTCTTTTATTCAAAATATTGTGTAAAACACATTTCACAATTAGGAGTGGAAGAACCAAACCACCTTGCTTAATATTTATAGCTTTTCTAGACAAATAAGAAATTTAAATAAAAGTATTTGGGGGAGCTACCAAGTAATGTTATCTGTATATCTGCTTTCTTTCTACTATTAAACTACTCAGGACTAGAGCCCCAAATCTCCCATTTCTATATACAAAAATATGAACAAAAATTGATCATCATCATGGTAATAATCAAGATGATACTAATTTTAATATCTTAAGAAGTATCCAGTTAGTGCTCATGATGAAAAAAACCTCAGAAAAGAGAAGAGTATCCACTTAAACCTTTGTTTTATCTGCTTCTGGAATGATAACACAGTGTGTAGCATAGTTAATGGAAGAATAGATATCCATTCAGTGTTAATTCGGTTCCTGAGACTGAATGGATGCAATGAAAAATGAACAGACACAATAAAATCTAACATACATCAAATGCATGGAACTCTGTTTGGTACAGATACATGTTTACAGCACTTACTTGGGCTACTTGGTTAGAACTGCAATAAAGAATTAATCCAAGAACAAATACCAGTATTAAGGCACATCACAAGTGCTTTTAATTTAGAGTTAGTTTTAAAATGTTAGCTGAATACTTCCACCACATTCCATTCTCCCTCATAATCCATTGACAAGCTCTCTTGATCTAGGGCCAGGGTATCTTCAGCAGTGAAATAAAGCTTGTTCCAATTACCAAAGTAATCATATGATTATAGTTCCCTAGACACTACATTTAGTGTACATAAGCTCACACAACTCTGCCCTATGGGACAGCACTGGCTCACAAATGCTTTGTTGGATATGCCTGAGAGATTTCTGGCTCAGTCTGGCTTAGTTTGAAGTCATGAGGATTGAACCCTACTCCTCCATTTCCATTCATCTATGCAGTGTGGGTCATCACCATCCCTTTTGATCATGTCTGTGTTGACATAGTAGGTGAGCCTTCAAAAAAACAGCTGGTGTTTCTCCCTCCCAAATAACACTGTCCTCAGCTAAATCAAATGACTTCCAAATATGGAAATTGTAAGTATAAAGTATCAACACAGGCAAGCAGAAATCTGTATTTTTCAGTGCATCTACCTCTCAATCTAATTCTTCTTAGGTTAACATTTAATTTGGGGATATACATGTAAAATAAGTGGAGTTTAACACATACTTGTGTATTCCCTAGCTGTATTGTGTTGTATTCTGTAGCACAAATATGTCCGTTTAATAAGTGATTCAGCAATCTTAAAATGATAAATTAAAAGTTCTTTACAAGATTTTACATTTCATCTCCAAATTGTATTCTATTTTTACCATCTATTACAAGACTAATTTGAGAAATTAAGGCTAAACTTTCCATACTTCCTTGTTTTTTTTTCTTTTAATCAACCAACATGGCTAGGGTAAAATTTATTTATACAGAGATTTAAAAAATTACTTTTTTTCTCCACTAGTAAGGAAAAAGAAAGGCCCAAAGGGGAAAGGCCCATTTTAGTCTTCAACCTCATGCAATTCATTTTTTTTTCTTTAATGAAAAATATCTTTTCTTTTCTTTATAAAACCTAGTAAATCAAGGGAAACTTCTCTTGGTTTATTAAACAGAACATTTTCAGACTTGCCATGTTATGTTACAGTATCTTTTTCTTTGCCAGTGCACCTAAGTTTAGACATAGGGATGCTGTGCTGGAGGGAAAACGCTGTTTAAGGAGCCATTCTAATCCCAGATCCCATGTGAATTACTCCTTTCCATATTTAA
This sequence comes from Bison bison bison, assembly GCF_000754665.1. Lineage (NCBI taxonomy): Eukaryota > Metazoa > Chordata > Mammalia > Artiodactyla > Bovidae > Bison > Bison bison. The sequence continues at coordinate 1,002,631 of NW_011494740.1, forward strand.
AATTAGTATCTGGAGTAGTCAGGTTTCCATGAGCCATGTGCCAACCACACTAATGGGTCAGGTAAAGGGAGATCCATGAAACTCAGACACTAGTCCTGATAACTATCAAACAATAGTCTGACAGAGTACTAGTGAGGCATGGGCTATTTATCTTTTAGTTTTTCATTCCCTTATATCTGAGAAATATATGCCATCATGGCTTTTCCAGACTACTCTGCTCCTACCATCCTAAAGGTGGCTTCTAGCTTCTTTTCTGCTTAGTGCATTTCCTAAAGGCAGCTGATGAGTTCTCACTTTAGCTGGAAGAGAACATTGATCAAAGGGATGAATACAGAGTCCAGTGGAAACAATTCCTTACAACTTTTCATCCTGTAAATACTCTCAAAGCAAGGAGACAGAAAATAAATACATCAAAAGCAAAGGAAGAAAATGTGGCTGAACTAGTCAATATTGCTTCTGAGTGCCCACCATGGGCCCTAGACTATACACACAGGAATTGTAAATAGACAATTATTTTAAAGTATGTATGTGTGTTATGTGTGTGTGTGTGTGTGTGTGTGTGTGTGTGTGTAAAATGGAAATTTAAAGTGTAGTCAGTCTTTTCTACTTGTTTATAATCTGTGGAGAGCAAAATTTACCTATATGAAATGGCAAAAGTATAATCAACTCTGATACTCATACCTAGTTTAACAGTGTTCAAAAAAGAGGCATAGATTGGGTTACATTGTTATAGAGAGTCATCTTTGATTTTCCTATCAGTGACATGCAAAAGCAATCTTTGTTGACAGCCTAAGCAATCACTAAGAAATAAGAATCTTACTTACTTATTCAAACTGCCTGAGCTAAACCACTTTCAGTAGAGCTAAAGGCATTGCCCAAACTTTGGAGCTGGGTCACTTGGGCTCACGTTTTACTTTGTTAGATACGTGGCCTTGGGCAAGTTACTTGACCCTTCTTTGCTCAGTTTCCATATTTGTTAAGTGAGATATTTCCAGAATGTTCCCCACAGGATTACAGTGAGAGTAAATTAAATTCATATCATTTTTACTACAGGGTCTGCTGGTAAGAACCATAAAAGTATTCATTATTATTTCAAGTACAGTATTTGGTGGTAAGTATTATGAAGTATTTCTTATCATTTCTGGTTTCTACACCATATTGTTGAATTTCTCCAAGACATCAATATAATTTGGGAATTACAGACCAGCACAGTACTTTGAAATTGGAAATCCATGATTGCTGAATGAAGGAACCTAATGCAAGGAGGGTGATAGCTTGAGTCCAGGAGGCAGTGAAATATTTGATGTGATAACACTGATCTGATTCTTCCATTTCTTTGAGTAAGGAATTGATTATCTTAGGGAGTTCAGAAAGACCATGCTGGGGCCAACAACTTAGGTGAAAATACTGCAACTATGTTTCAGTGTCTGACTGCTTTCCTTTTTGCTTTGTTTTTTAAATTGGAGTATAATTGCTTTAAAATGTTGTGTTAGTCTCTGCTATACAATGAAGTGAATCAGCTGTCTGTGTACATATATCCCCTTCCTCCTGGACCTCTCTACCTGCTTCATCTCACCCATTTGGGTCTTCTGAGAGCACTGAGCTGAGCTCCCTGTCCTCCACTAGCCAGGGGGGAAAGGAGGGAGAGGCTGTGGGTATCACTGCCTCTTTCTCCCTGAAGGTGTCATGAGGATGAATTTGTTCAATATCCTCGAGATTTTCAGAGATAACTGTCAGTGCAGCATTACCAGCTGCTGCTGTTGCTGCTAAGTCGCTTCAGTCGTGTCCGACTCTGTGCGACTCCATAGATGAGCCCACCAGGCTCCCCCGTCCCTGGGATTCTCCAGGTAAGAACACTGGAGTGGGTTGCCATTTCCTTCTCCAATGCCTGAAAGTGAAAAGTGAAAGTGAAGTCGCTCAGTTGTGTCCGACTCCTAGGGACCCCATGGACTGCAGCCTACCAGGCTCCTCTGTCTATGGGATTTTCCAGGCAAGAGTACTGGAGTGGGTTGCCATTGCCTTCTCCGGCAGCATTACTAGAAAGCAGGACAAATCAGACATGATAACCACATTTCCTTAAAACACTCAGCTATTCTTTTCAAGAGTATGTCAAGTCTGTGTATTGTCACCCTGCTTATTTAACTTATAGGCAGAGTACATCATATGAAATACTGGGCTGGATGACGCATAAGCTGAAATCAAGATTGTTGGGAGAAACATCAACAACCTCAGATATGCAGATGATACCACTTTAATGGCAGAAAGCGAAGGAGAACTAAAGAGCCTCTTGATGAAGGTGAAATAGGAGAGTGAAAAAGCTGGTTTAAAACTCAACATTTCAAAGATCATGGCATCCGGTCCCATCACTTCATGGCAAATAGATGGGGAAAAGTGGAAAGAATGACGGAATTCATTTTCTTGGGCTCCAAAATCACTGAATGGTCACTGCAGCCATGAAATTAAAAGATGATTGCTCTTGGAAGAAAAGCAATGACAGACCTAGACAGCATATTAAAAAGCAGAGACAACACTTTGCCAACAAAGGTCTGTCTAGTCAAAGCTATGGTTTTTCCATTAGTCATATATGGATGTGAGAGAGCATAAAGAAGGCTGAGCCAAAGAATGGATGCTTTCGAACTGTGGTGCTGGAAAAGACTCTTGTGAATCCCTGGGACAGCAAGATCAAACCAGTCAATCCTAAAGGAAATCAAGCCTGAATATTCATTAGAAGGGCTGATGTTGCAGGTGAAACTCTGATACTTTGACTACCTGATGAGAAGAGCTGACTCATTGGAAAAGACACTGATGCTAGGAAAGATTGAGGGAAGGAAGAGAAGCGGGTGACCGAGGATGAGATAGTTGGATGGCATCATCGACTCAATGGACATGAGTTTGAGCAAACTCAGGGAGATAGTGAAGGACAGGGAAGCTTGGTGTGGTGCAGTCCATGGGGTTGCAAGGAGTCGGACATGACTTAGGGATTGAACAACAACAATTAATTACATTTTTCTTCACAGGGAAATTTTATACTTCCTTTTCTCCTATAGAAAAGTCAAAGTTCACACCTTCATATTCAGCTGAAAGAAGGTTAACCAGTTAGTTAGACTTGGAATAGAAGATGATAACCTCATGCCATGTCATATTGTACATTTCTATGCTGCTTCACAAAATTTTTTTCAAGTCATTTTAACATAGATTATTTGCATGTCTCTTACAATATCTTCATAAAGTATAAAAAACAGTAGCCACTTTTTCTTTTGATGAGGAAACTGTGGCTTGAAGATATAAAATGTGTTATTCATCCACTTTTTCAGGCCCCAAATGGTATTAATTCCAGTTCACTTGACTCTCATTTTCTTTCTTTTTTCTTTTTTTTAATTTTATTTTTTAAACTTTACATAACTGTATTAGTTTTGCCAAATATCAAAATGAATCCATCACAGGTATACATGTGCTCCCCATCCTGAACCCTCCTCCCTCCTCCCTCCCCATACCATCCTTCTGGGTCGTCCCAGTGCACTAGCCCCAAGCATCCAGTATCGTGCATTGAACCTGGACTGGCATCTCGTTTCACACATGATATTTTACATGTTTCAATGCCATTCTCCCAAATCTTCCCACCCTCTCCCTCTCCCACAGAGTCAATAAGACTGTTCCATACATCAGTGTCTCTTTTGCTGTCTCATACACAAGGTTATTGTTATCATCTTTCTAAATTCCATATATATGCATTAGTATACTGTATTGGTGTTTTTCCTTCTGGCTTACTTCAGTCTGTATAATAGGCTCCAGTTTCATCCACCTCATTAGAACTGATTCAAATGAATTCTTTTTAATGGCTGAGTAATTTTCTTTCTTTTTCTTTCTAACCTTCATGACTTGAATTCCCACAGTTGCTGATAAAACTGTAAAGAATAAGGTTTAAATTGCTTAGAGAAAAAGTCTTAACCATTCAGTGATTTATATTTTATTCAGCTACTTTTGTAACAAAATGGAATAAAAAGAATTTACTCTTTCTCCTGCATTCTTTTGACCCTGCCCCACAAGGGAGAACCCCAGAGTTCCATCAATGAACACACAACTTGAAATTGCATTATCTGTCCCCCAAAATTCCTTTCATTGCTTCTTGGATCCTAGTTAGTCCTACATAGCTAATAGACAACAGGAGTCTAGTCCCTGCCCCAACCCTACTCCCCACCATCTTCCAGCAAGGAAAACAAATTTCTATAATCAAGGTACAAAGAGGAGCAAGGATCCAGACTTTTTCTAAACTGGTAGGAAATGCTCCTACTCAAATACACTGGGTAATTAATTTTTTCATACATTCAACACAATATTTACTCAGAAGTTATGATGAGCTAAGTTCTAGAATAGGTGCTGGAAAAGTAGATTTTAAAGATAATAAAATAAAGATAAACCTGATTCAAAGAGCTTGTGTCCAATGGGAGATCTCAGTTGTAATGCCGTATTATAATACTATATGTTGGCTGCTCTGAGATGTCCAAGGAAGCCTTCCCAGGGAGTGACATAACATACAAAGAACACTAAACATTTGAGAAAGAGGAAACATCTGTTTCCACTGAAATGCAGCCAGGACCACTGTAAGCTGTCCAGGGACAAGGTGGAAAATGGGGTCTAGGAAGAGCTGGTGCTCCCCTTACCCCACCCAAAGAGGTTTCATAGACATGAAGTCAGCACTAGGACAACTCTGAAGCGAAAGTAGTATGCAACAGCCACCTGGAGGTAAATGAATGGGTGGGAAAGGGTCCTAGCCATCTTCTACCTTGGTGTTTTGGGAAGGAGAGCCTGGGGCAAGTCCACACCAACTTGACTACTTCCTTCTGCCCCACAACTGGTTCCAGACTCATTTATGAGGTTAGGCAGAAATTAGTCACCCTGAGTGATAATAAACAGTATACAAATAAAACACATGAGAGATGAGGCTCTGGTCAAGGGCAGCAGAGAGAAGAAGCACAATATAAACAGAAAGGAAGAGGGACAGTGTGTCGTCATTTTTCTCTGTTGTTTTTCTCTGAGCAGGAGTTTCATGCCATTTATGAAGCAAGAATGAATTTTAGAAACTAAATATATGTAAACTTGATGTCCTTGTCACACTGTTGATAGGATTTTGTCTTTTTTTGCTCCTTCCCTTTTTGTTTCTTTTTTATTTTTACTGTTTATTTTTGAAGCATTCTGACATCCTCTCATCATGTTTAGCAGGCTGTTTTTCACCCAATTAAAAAATTAAATATCTCTTAATCTTATAGTGTAATTCAGTTCTGTTATACTCACTGACAATAAATAAATGAATAAACAAATGGCTTCAGGGGTATAAAACTATAATTATAAATAGGACACTGTGACCAGACTGTGATCTAGAGCAGATAGATGACAGGATGGAAGAGAGGAGGGAAAATGAATGGTAAGGGAATGAGTCTGTAAGTGCTAAAGGTTATGTAAAAGGGAAATTCTTAGTATATCTCAATCACAGAGTGGGAGGTGGGGGCTGCTCACAAGCCTTAGGGAGCAGCCAACTGAGGTCCTGTTCTAGGCTGAGCCCATATCCACACAGTGACAAAGGGAAGTTAGTATGAAGGAAGTCCAAATGGCATACCGTTCCAAGAAACAATCTTTAATAAGAATATCTGGGGAACAAGGTGAGAATTGGGGATGAAAGCACTCAGTCATGAATTTTTAATGTAGAGTAATCTTAAGGATAAAGGCAATTAGATATTTTTTAACATGACAAACTACAGTTACTGATCAGAGGCCTCTAGTGTAGGATGATTATGCTAAGATGGGGTTTAGAAGTTTAGGATAAGAGCCTGGACTGCAGGTAGTGAGCATGTCTATCTTTCCATTCTGATAACAACCCACAGGGGTTTTAAGGGGGCAAAGGGCTACCCACTCTGTTTGGTCAGACCTTCACCTTGATTGCTGTGCCTCTGCTATTATTATTGTTAATATTTTGAATAACATCCCCAGAATCATCTCCACACCAAAAATGTGATCAAATAACAAGAAAAGAGCCCTGGTCAAGCAGTACTGTTTGCTCCTTGATAAATATTGCAAGGAGAAATCCTGCCATTGCAATATTCTCTTTCCAATCAGTGGGGTTAATCAGCAAGTGATCCTTGGGGAACAGCTTATACTAAAATGAATAACTACATGAAGACAATATATTATACAGTAATTATCAAGGAGACTGGCCTTGAGGAAACCAGGAATGTCCATTGGTAGGTCAGAATCCACTGGGAAACATGGCCCTTCATATTCACTCCATACGAGCATTCCTGTCTTCCACCTGGGGAGGAGATATGGGGAAACCCTGGTCTTCTAGAACATTTCCAAGTTCAATGATGCTTGCTTGTGTACTAGGTTACATCAGTAGCGTCTGAATCTTTGTGACCCTATGGACTGTAGTCTGCCAGCCTCCTCCATCCATGGGATTCTCCAGGCAAGAACACTGGAGTGGGTTGCCATTTAGAAACATAATCCAACCAAGAAAGAAAATCTCCATTGACTTCTGGACTCTTTCCAGCCTTTTCTGCTCTTACCAGCCCCCAGGCAACAGTGCAGTCAGCTTCCAGCCCCAGCCACTCTAGTACACAGACCCCTTGCCCTGCCAACTTTAGTAGAACTTTGTGACTTTCATGACCTGTTATGTAAAATGTAAGGAATAGCAGCCAGATAAATCACTAAGTATAGTATTAAACATACAAGGTGACAGTCATTCTGCTTGGGAGTTGAGCAGCATGGACAACCTAAAACCAATAGATGTGCTCTGGAGGACATTCTTCAGTCAGAGACTGATGGCTCCAGGCAGCCGCTTACCAAAATTTATATGTTTCAGGAATCCAGGTGGAAAAAATGAAATTATGGGAGGAAGTTAAGGACAGGAACATAGAAAAGCCTATGCTTCTATATTCAATAAAGGATTCATTTTCTCTTACAAGAGGGCAAGTTTCCTGTTTAGCTTTATGGGAACATGTTTTAGTGTTTTCTTTATACTGAGACATATCACTAAACCACATATGGTATGATAGGCATCTATTCTGATTCAGGAGGAGAAACTATCATGGATAACAAGCTAGACATTCAGGTGTTCTTTGGATATATCTCACCTTGTGGAACTTTTAAACACTTATTTGTTCATTTATTTTTGGCTGCACTGGGTCTTCGTTGCTGCATGGGCTTTTCTCTAGTTGCCGTGAGTGGGGGTTACTCTCTAGTTCCGGTGCTCAGGCTCCTCACTGTGGTGGATTCGTTTGTTGCAGAGTACAGGCTCTAGGCACGTGGGCTTCAGTAGGTTGCACTGTCTGGGCTCCAGACTGCAAGCTCAGTAGTGTGGCACCCAGGCTTAGCTGCCCCGTGGCATGTGATATTTCCCGGACCAGGGATCAAACCTTTATTCCCGCATTGACAGGCGGTCTTTACCACTGGACCACCAGGAAGTCCCCTCATGGAGTTTTGATTTGTTTTTTGTTTGCTTTTTATTTAGGAATAACTTTCAAAGCATCACCCTTCTCAGATACCTGATCCCAAATGCCAAAAAAAAAAAAAAAGCTCAGACAGTAGCAAGTTCTCATGGCTGGACAGGTGTTTGCTTTGCTGCACCTTAGGGCAGCCTGAACATGACAACATGGCTTCACTTTTCCTTCACATTCTTTCACCTACACATGTAAATAACTGGAAAAGAAAACACCATGCCCAGACGAAAAAACTGCCAACTATTTCCCCTCTGAGCATTTGCTTTTCTGGAAAGGGAAATCATATTATATACTACATGCATGAGGAATGAATTTCCATTGCATGCCCCCAGACCATGAGATTTATGTGCTAATGTGAAAGGTGAATATTAACTATATATTTTGCAGGTGGAGGTGAATCAGTGAAGTTTTACCATACATAGGATTTTACCTTGGTAGTAACACTGGAGCCATGGGGTCAATTTCTCAAATTCTAGGCTAAAGCAAACTTCTAAATGCCATTTCACTTCCACAGAGATTTGGTTCCTTTTTTTCTCTAAATGTAGATGATTGACTGTAGAATGGTTTACTGCTTCAGTCCATGTTGATTTGTATAAAAACACTTAAGTCCAAAAATAGACCCAGGGGCAGGGAGAGAAGTTAGCAATGATTACTTATTGGACATTCACTCATATTCATGAATATTTGCTAGAAAATATTTATTAAGTGTCTGTTACCTGCCAGGGAAAATACTTTATGCCAAGAACACAGAAATGAAGTGGGCAGATAAAGACTGCCACCCCCCTCAAGCTCAAAGCTAAAAACAGGAACAGAAAATAAATCAGTAGACATTTAAATGTAGGCTATAATGTCATGTAATGTAAGTATTGAAAGGAATAATAAAGCAGAGGAAGAAGCTATTATTCTTTCAAATATTCTTGCAAATTTTCTTTAGATGCTGTTAGAGAAAGCCCCCTTTGGTCTAGATGTGTGGAAGTAAACTGAACAGTCAAAGGATCAAATAAGGGTTAATAACATAGAGTATGATTTATATTTCATGTACAGTATGATTTATAGAAGATAGAAAAATATTTAAAAATATAAAAACTTAAGAAATATAGATGGGTAAAGGTGGTCAAAGGCACAAACTTCCAAATTATAGGATAGATAAGTTCTAGGGCTATAAAGTACAATATGGTGATTATAACAATGAAAGTAACACTCAGTCATGTCTGACTCTTTGCAACCCCATGGACTATAGACCGCCAGGCTCCTCTGTCTGTGTAATTCTCCAAGCAAGAATACTGGAGTGGGTAGACATTCCCTTCTCCAGGGGATCTTCCCAACCCACGGATTAAACCCTACTCTCCTGAATTGCAGGCAGATTCTTTACCATCCAAGCCACCAGGGAAGTCCAATAGTTAATAATAGCATAATGTATATTTGAAGAAAAATGTAACTATTTGAAGGTTAATAAACTTAATATGGTGATCATTTTGAAACATATATTATATCAAATCATTATGTTGTACACTTAAAACTAATCACTGTTTTATACCAAAGAGATCTCAATAAAACTGGAAAGATATATAATATATATCTTATTCACAACAATTCTGTGAGGTGGATAGGTTATCTCAATAATTATCATCCTATCCTCCTTTTACAGGTGGTAAAGCTGTTAAGTAATAAGAAATTCACATAGTTTGTGAGAGACAGAGCCAGGATCATGGACAAGGACTTCCTGATCCTAAATACAGTGTGTATTCAAAGTACAATGCTTATCATCTATAATTGAAGCTAGGTATTGAGCTTTGTGAAAGAGTTCTTTTTATTATAATTGGAAACCAAAATAGATCTGTCTATTAGAGTCTGCAATGCTTAAGGTCCCTGAGCAGAAGTCCATGATTGTCTCTTCTGCCCATGACTGTTTCCTCCTACGGCTGTTTTTAACCAGAATGAAGCCATAACCCAAGAGGCAAGAGTTTCCAAAGACCTGATTAAGCTGTCCAGTTCCCATGTGGTAAGAATTTGAACTAAGAGGTCAATGATTTGTAGATAACGATTCATATAGGTAAGCTGAACTCAAGTGAAAATAGCTATATGCACAAGGAGAAAGGAAGGAAATTCAGTGGGAGAGAGGAAATATAAGAAACAGGGAAGAAAAGAATGAAGTAGACTAACACAGAGAAACAGAGACAACTATATTTTCCCTACAGAAAGTCTAGGTTGTCTGTTTCCTAAATGACTGCTTTAGATCCTCAAAGCATACACCATTCATGGAAATTATAGCATTGGTAGCTAGACTGAAAAGACCAATGATTTTTATCCTAATTAATACCTCTAGGGATAAAATTCTTAACCTGTATGACTGTTGTTGACAAGGATGAGATAGGAGGTGAAGAACTGTCATCACCTGCTTACTAGTAGAAATAAAAAACATAGATCATCTAAAACTTTCTTCTTGGCTCTCTTTTTCAACTTTTCCACCTATTATAAAGAGCTATAGAATGTCAGAACTGGAAGAGAAATAACAGCTCATCAAATCCAAATCGGTCAAGCTAATTTTATTTCATTTAGCTGCATAATATCCCTGGGAGGTTGGGAAAGGCAGAGAAGATGGAGGGAGAGCTGTGGCACCAGGAGGACTCACCCGGGCCCCAGGGCTTATGCACAGCAAGAAACTCCTGGCTTTGAGTCCTCTGTCTTTTTCAGCAACAATTACGTGACAGTTCATACTTTATTCTCTTAGAATTCCTCCCAGAGACTATATGCCAAGATCAGGAAGATCAACACTTAATGCTTTCCACTTCAGAATAGCCACAGGCCATTGGGGCCACACAACAGAAAAATCCTGAATGAATGCAAATGAAACAAAAAGTAGGAACTAGTAAAAGAAAGCTATGTAGGGTTTAGTAGTTTATACCCAGAATGTGTTCCAGAAACTTCCAAGCTTGCTTCCTGGTCCTATCCCTGTGTATTGGAATGAATCGACCAAGTCATTATTTTCCCAAGTCCAATTTTCATTTGCCAGACAGAAATAACAGCACTGATAACCAGGATGCTATGAAAAACACGAATGAAATAAAAAGAGCACCGAAGACAAGAAGAACTATAAAACCATGGATTTAGAGAGAGACAAAAAAGAAGCCTTGACAGGTAATCTAGCTTTGAAATATAGAATAAGGTGTACTATACTTCTCTCCTTTGGCAGTTGTTAGGGACTTGCATTCATATATCTGTATTTATATCTCCAGAAAACTTTGCCAAACAGTTGGAAAGAAGAGAGAATGGAGAATTCATGGATCTGCTTTTACTGCTCCCCTCCACTCTGAGGCTCTTTGCTGAATCCAAGAGGAGAGGTTGATTGGGAGAACAGAAGTAGCCATGAACTAGGGTAAAATTTATCTCTGGAAACTTTCCATTCATTCCCATCCTTCCCAGCATCCCCATCCCACTGTTCAGCTGTGCTCCCCACTGTCTTTTACCAGATTTTTTAAGTGGTTTTATGCTGCCACTGCCTTAAATGATAAGAATGTCCTCCCCTAAGGAACAAGTTCCATTTGCCTCCAGGCTTACCAAAGAAACAGCTATCATATAAACTTTGTGTGATCCTCCACAAACATCTGTGGGGCTCTGTCATTTACTAGATACCAGCTTCAGCTTATCCTCTTCTCATACCATGGACATTCTTAACCAGATGAAATACAGCTAGGTTCCGAAAGATGACAGTGCTAGAAATGTCAGCTACTCAGCAGGCCAATAAACCTAGGTACTTACAGCCCCCAGAGACAGAGGGCAGTGATCCATGTGGAACAAGGCTGATGCTTAAGTAGCTGAGCAGAGGCAGGATCTGACAGTGGCCTTGGTGTTCCTGTTCTCTGGCCCATGGCTGAGCCAGGGCTTTCATCAATGGACACATGAGCACAAGGGAAGCTAAAACCCAGGCAACCACCATGAAGTCAGAGAACAAGAGCGGCCAAAAAATATTGACCTGGCTTTGAAAAAGAGAGAATCTGTGGGGGTGTAGGAAAGCTTGTTCTCTCCATTCCCAAAAGACAAACAGTTCTTTTCATAAAAAGTAGAATGAAGTCTAAGTCACACATGTGACCTCAACTGAAGAACAGCTAAGTATTTACAGATTTTTCCACTGGTATTCAAAAAGATGCCCCATTTTTCTCCACCATCCAGTTCAAGTGGCATATCTTCAACTCTCACAGTACTTGCTATGAATAGACCAGACTGGCTTTGTTACCATCTGAAATTCTATAACAAGTATGTTTCAGCCTTGGCCGGCATTCTAAGGAGAACAGCAGGAACCTTATCACTGCAAAGTCCAAGGAAATCAGAACACGAACCCACGGTTGATATATTTTCTCTTGACATACACAATTTTGCTGAAACTGCTGACTTGAAATTTGAAATGCAAGGGTATTTTATATGAAAATTCTACAAGGACTTATGCTTCAGAAAAGGTTTTTGGTATTATACCCCTATTGCTGTAATACCTTGTCACCAACTGGTTCTGAATTCACTCTGTTCTTACAACTAAGTACGCTTTCAAAAAGGTGCCAACTCTAATTCCAAACATGAACCCTTTTTTCTTTATCATTTAAACTTTTCCATTGTTCACTGATGCCCCAAATGAAAGGTGCTTCATTTAGCAGTGTCACAGCAGTATACCCATTCCTGTGTTTCTAACATTGGCCGAGATCTATCTATGTCTCAGTCCATGAGCAAACATATTATGGACCATATGTTTCCTAGGAAGATACATGAGATGGAAATTGGCAGATTGAGATTGCACTTGAGAATGTCTAGTGAAATTACTTTGGATCCTTGATGTATGGGAAAGCGGTTTGGATGGCTGACCAGACCAGATACTGTGCATGCTCGTGCCAGGGGAGCCAGAACAACACACTGACCCATTCCAAACCATTGGGGGGAGGCTGCTTAACTAGGGAAGTCTCTAGTTCGAGGGTTGGGTGATTTAAATGCTCAGAGGGAAAAGTTATTGGTCAGTTGATAGGTCAGCCATGGTCTGAAGACTTTTTCTCTTAACATAACAATTTGTCTTCAAACTTTTTAAAACCTCCAGTAGACTCTCTGCTAGCCAAATATTTAGTGGTTTTGTGAAGTTTTTTTGTATTCCTGTCAAATGCAGTTCTTTAGAAATCCATTTAAAATGTTGTCTCTTTTCCATATGGCATTCTGAAAGGGAACAAGGAATTGCAAATTTAAGATTGTGACAAAAAAGAATGCTTTTTGTAACTATTTCCGTACTTGCTAAGTTTCTTAAATGAGTTTGATTTATATTGTGCCAAGAGTGAGTACCATGTTTATCATTAGGACCATGATTTTTTTTAAAGCCCTATAGACTTTTGGCAATTAGAATAACTGTACATATGGTATGTTGCAGGGTTTTGGTGTTTAATTTTACTGTGATTTGAAGTTTGATTGACTGATTCCACAAATGAATTTTGAAGAAGGATAAATCATCCAAGTTTCCTCTCAACACTTTCAAAGCATCTTTAGTGAAGCTTTAAGGTCTAGGACCCCAAGCACTGTTTGCAAAGTTGTTTTTAGTCGGTCTCATTGCCTTGTTCTGTATGCTGGGACACCACATTTTCTTAGATTTTAAAACTGTAGGGGCTGTAACTTTGACCATTCTCAATGTGACTCTGTAAGACAAGCCAAATAATTTACCCTTCTGAGAAGACTTAGGGTCCTTTCCAATCCACGGCTCTCTTCAGGGTGGTTCTCCATCCATAGATTGTTGTACTTTACATCTTATAATCCCCACCCTCCTCCCAACTCTGGCTATAGCCAAAGAATATGTACCCAACCCAAAGGTGGTCATCCATAGACTGGGTGAGGTCCAAAAAGGGGTTGAGCTGGAGAGCTCTACTCAACAAAACGTTGCAATGACTGACCCTGGATCCCATCACACCTGTCACTTGAAATCAGATTGAGGGATGTACAAAGTTGGAATCAGCTGTGGGAAAAGAATTTAGGGGAAAAATAAGATAGATGGCACAACTAAAGGGTAAAAGCTGAAGGTGGTAAGAAATAAGTAAAGAACAAGGCATAGGGGAAGCTGACCTTGAACAGGACAGAATACCGCTGGGGTTGTCAGGCATCACCACAGCTGTGGATTGTTAAAGATATTGCTGCATTTTAATTGGCTCCCCAGTGTTCTATCAGTTTGGCTGTGGAGTTGCTGAGACTGGTTTCTGTCCTTAAAGCACATCTCTGTTAACAGAGATAAAACAATTGGGCTTTTTCCAGTTTCTGACAAATGATACTTGACATATTGTGCCAAGAGGGAGTACCATGTTTATCATTCGGACTGTGATTTTTTAAAAGTCCTATAGACCTTGGCAACTAGAATAAGTGTACATAGGGTATGTTGCAGGTTTTTTGTTTTTATTTTTGCTATGTTTTGAAGTTTGACTGATTCCACAAATGAGTTTCTTTATTAAGTAAGTGATTATACAGAGTGAAGTGAGACAGAAACAAAAACACCAATACAGTATACTAACACATATATATGGAATTTAGAAAGATGGTAATGATAACCCTGTATGTGAGATAGCAAAAGAGACACAGATGTATAGAACAGTCTTTTGGACTCTGTGGGAGAGGGAGAGGGTGGGATGATTTGGGAGAATGGCATTGAAACATGTATAATATCATATAAGAAACGAATCGCCAGTCCAGGTTCGATGCATAATATAGGATGCTTGGGGCTGGTGCACTGGGATGACCCAGAGGGATGGTATGGGGAGGGAGGTGGGAGGAGGGTTCAGGATGGGGAACATGTGTACACCTGTGGTGGATTCATGTTGATGTATGGCAAATCCAATACCATATTGTAAAGTAATTAGCCTCCAATTAAAATAAATAAATTTATATATTTTTTTAAAAAGTAAGTGATTTATTTTCTATGAAGTGAAACACCTATTTTGTGGATAGATGTTTTGACAGGTTCTATGAGAACTACAAAGGTGAAAATCCACAATTACTATACTCAGTGGGCTCATTGGTTTAAAGAACTAGTATCATAGAGCATTGACAGAGGCAGAGAAGGGTTAAAAGTGGACACTCTGGACCAGACTATTGGCTTACAATTAGCAGCGTGCCCCTATACAAGTTACTGAGCCTCTTTGTGCCTAGATTTCCTCATCTATAAAATGGGCAACACTGTAAAACTGTAAGGGAAAGTGTTAGTCACTCAGTCGTGTCCGACCCTTTGCCACCCCATGGGCTGTAGCCTGCTAGGCTCTTCTGTCCATGAGGATTCTCCAGGCAAGAGTACTGGAGTGGGTAGCCATTCCCTTCCCTACGGGATCTTCCCAACACAGGGGTCAAACCCAGGTCTCCTGTATTGCAGGCAGGTTCTCTACCATCTGAACCACCAAGGAAGCCCTGTAAAACTTGTAAAACCTACCTCACAGTATACTTGTTAGGATTATGTGAGGTAAGATCTAAAAAGAGTCCAGAATAACTAAGGTTGTCCATGCCCTTCCCAGGTAGCTGAGGTCCTTGGGTGGTGGGGGGAAGGAAAGATTTGTGTTGATTAGAGCATCTCTCTATAAACTTATTCCTCATGGGAAGATGGCCCATTTGTCAAACCAGTCAATGCAGATTCCAAGGTAAGTGTCCATAGAACAATACCCACTCAGTGTTACTGATCCTTGGCACAGAACATCCCTTTTCTCATTGGGCATTGACTTGCCATGGAAGGAATTTGGTTCCCCAGTCTCCCTGCCCTTTCTTTGCTCCTACCTTTGTCAGACATCTGCTACACATGCGGCTCTTGTGTCTGCTTCACCTTTCCCTGCATGATCTTGTTCTCTCCCCCTCCTCCCTCGTACTTTCTTACAGGAAAGAACCAGGGGCAATTTTCTTTACAACATATGTAACCACACAAAACATACATTTCCCTCTTGGCTCTGGAGTGTTCTGAGTCGATCAAGACCATCTGTGCTTGCATATCCAATATCCCCCAGTCTACCCCACCCCCTAAATCTAATCCTTTCTGTGTAATTTAGCAGGATCTTTGTGCAACAAAGCCCTTAATAATTTTTAAACAAAATTACCTTAATACATAGCAATTGCTAAATGCAATACGGAAATATTTATTTTTCTTGCCAGCCATAGATTCCAGAGTCTGTAAGCTGCCTTGCATAACTTGCAGAACTCTGTGCGATGCAAACCATATAAGACACATTTCTTAAAAGCTACTCCTTTGGGGGGTCTAGCAGCACATCATATCCAATTCTACAAGAAGTGAACACTACAAATTATCAGCAAGTTAATTGCTCAGGGCAAGAACCCAAGCCAGCCTTATAATGTTTAATTTCCCCTTGACCCTTCTTTGGCTGACATCTGAGAGGCAATACTGAGCCTTTCCTGTGGCACCTGATCTCTAATTGTTGACTTTTGCTTATCATCACTGCAAAACACTCAGACAGAAATTCTACTGACAGACAGGAAACCAACTGGAAAGTCACAACATCAGAGCATCCTGGAATATGTAAGATGGTCACATAACTGTAGTCATGGAGAAGTACTGAAGATAAAAAAATTATTTTTGTAATCCTATACTTACAAAATCATCTAAGTGTTAGTGGATTTTCCCATGGATTTGAAAGTATATAGTCATTCTTTCTGGAATTTTTGAAACCCCATGAGTTTGCCATTTGCTCCACTGAACCTAAATTTTTTGAATCCTGCTGAGTCATTCAGCAAAGCTGCCTGAACTCTTTGTTGTATGCAGTACACTTGGATTGACTCTGTGGTGACTATAACAACAGGTAAAATACACATTTTAGTCCCCAGGAAACTTACCATCTAGGAAAAAAAAAAAAAAAACAATATAAACAGGTGGTAGGCAGATTAATAGCTTAAAGTTATCTATTCCCTAATCTCTAGAATCTGTGAATATGTTACCCTACATGGGAAGATGGACTTTCCCATGATGGGACTTTTGGGACTTTTGTCCCAGATGTGACAAAAGTTGCAGATATTGTGATGGGGAAGATAATGTTGTATTATTTGGGTGGCTTCAACATAATCACATGATTCTTTAAAATCAAAGAGAAAGTGAAGTGAAAGTTTTAGTTGCTCAGTTGTGTCTGACTCTTTGCAGCCCCATGGATTCTAGGCTACCAGGCTCCTCTGTTCATGGAATTCTTCAGAGAAAGATACTGTAGTGGGTTGCTATTCCCTTCTCCAGGGGATCTTTCTGATCCAGGGATCAAACCCAGGTCTCCTGCATTGCAGGCAGATTCTTCACTGTCTGAGCCACCAGAGAGAAGAAGATATACATGATCAGAGAGATACAGTGTTGCTGGCTTTGGGGCCTTGAGCCAAGGAATGTGGACAGTCTCTAGAAGCTGGATGAGGCAGGGAAATGAATTCTTCCCTAGAACCTCCAGAAAGGAATAGAGTCCTTCTTACATCTTGATCTTAGCCAAGTGAGAACCATGGCAGGTTTATGACCTCCAGACTTGTAAGCTAAAAATGTTTGAGTTAAGTCACTGGATTTGTAGTAATTTATTCTAGTAGCAATAGAAAACTAATACAATACATACTTTCAATACAAGTCAGAGAGTGTCAATTGCTATAGCAGAGGTACAAAGTGATCTTCTATGAAGGTCAGCATGATGAAATTGACTCTGTTTTTCACCCTTGCTGTTCTTGACTCTAGATTTGTATTCCTTTTGGATTTGCAACAAATAATAGCAACATCAAAGTAGTATCACAATACTCTCTCCATCTTCCTGGGGGCTCTACAGCACAAAGGTAAGCTGCCCATGCACATGGTTTAAGTGAATTGCACAAGATGAGAAGCTGGCCAAGTGGCTAACCCTGAATCAAACAGTCCACACCCAAAAGGCATTTTCCAAAGCTGTGACTAATGTAGTTGAAAGTAAGTTTCTGGGATCACAAAGATACGTTCATGATAGCATCTTAGTGATGGCAAACATTATCCTAAAACTGTTTTTATTTTAAAAATTATTTTTATAGCATTCCTGGAGTCTGATACCCACTTTTAGAAAGATTTAAAAAAAAAATCTAGGACTAAATATTAACTCCTTTCCTGTAGTCTGCATGGTGAGTCAAAAATGAAGTTGGAATTGCTAAAATGTCCCGGACTAAATGGAAAAGATAAACAAAATGAAAAAGGTTAAAAAAAAAAAAAAAAGAATCTGAGTGAGAGTTAATAGAAATAATACCTTAAATTTTTTCACACCTATTTATACATGGTCACACTTAATACTTATAACAATGTGAAAATCTTATTATCCTTGCTTTACCAAGGAGGAAACCAAAGTCTCAGAGGTTCAGTGACTTGTTACTAAGTAACAGTGCCCAGACTTAAACCAAGCAGTAATTAGAAAACTCTACCTCTTTTTCCCTAACACTATCCAAGGCCTGTAGGCCCCTGGAGGGCAGGGACTGTGGATGTCAACAGCACTTCATAGAATGCCTGTACTCAGCAATGACTGTGAAATGAAGGCAAATGCAGTCTTCCTTCTATGCTCCATCACTGGGCAGCTCTCAACTAGAACACAAGACAGCACACATTCTCAGAAACTCAAGTGATTCTAGAAAGAGGTTTTAAATCTTTGGGACAGATTCAAATCACCTGTGGAGCTTTTGAAAATTCAAATATCTTTATGGCTTACTTCAGTCTGTATAATAGGCTCCAGTTTCATCCACCTCATTAGAACTGATTCAAATGTGCCGGGAGCCGGCATATTGCATGTTGAGTGCATATTGCATATTGAGTGCAGCACTTTCCACAGCATCATCTTTCAGAATCTGGAATAGCTCAACTGGAATTCTATCACTGCCAGTAGCCAGCGTGAGGAGCTCCGCCCATGACAAAGGTCACGAGGAAGGAGGCTCGGCACACGCAAAGGCAGGATCAAGCCTCAGGAGTCCCCCTGGAAATTCTCGAGCATTTACACCCAAAACCAGAGTCTGCCTACTTTCTGCTTTGTGCTTTCACCTACACCTCTGACTTTACGGGGGGCTGTCCCCCACTACCTCTCTGAAAAAAGAGTTAGCTTACAGCTCCAGTTAATAATTCCTGGGTGTGACAGTGTTTCAGCCTACAAACTCCTTTGGAAGTCCTCTAGCCTGCCTAAATAGGTTTTTTCCCGCCACATGTGATTGTTCAGAGCCTCCCAACTGTGAGAGGCAGGAGATGTTCTAAACTGTCTAAACACAGATTCTTTTGAGTAGTTAAAAGATTGATTAGAAATTGTATTGGGTGGGAAGATTTGGGAGAATGACATTGAAACATGTAAAATATCATGTAAGAAACGAGTTGCCAGTCCAGGTTCGATACACGATACTGGATGCTTGGGGCTAGTGCACTGGGACGACCCAGAGGGATGGTATGGGGAGGGAGGAGGGAGGAGGGTTCAGG
>NW_011494740.1:1021716-1035523 GCF_000754665.1 Bison bison bison
AGAAATGTAAGTAGTAGCCTCAATGTTTGTAACCTTGGACGCTTGAGTTAATTCTTTTCTTGATTGAGCTCACCTCACCTTTGCCCTATAGGAATGCAACTCTATCCAATGCTTTTTGGAGGCTGGCGCCTGACTTTAGAATAATCGCCTGACTTTGGAATAATCACCTTTAGAGAAAAATAAGTTTCTTAAAATGTTAACAGGCCTCCGGGCCAGAAGATGATGCAAATCACCTAAGCTTTTGCATATGATAAGTCTGCAGGAAGAAAGCCTGGCTTGCTGCATGACTCTACCCCTTCCCCCATTATCCTCTATGCATAACTTAAGGTATAAAAACTACTTTGGAAAATAAAGTGCGGGCCTTGTTCACCGAAACTTGGTCTCACCATGTCGTTCTTTCTCTTACCTTCTGGCTGAATTATTCAGCCTCTTTTCTCCACTGAATTTCCTCACTGAGCTATCCTCATTCTATTACTCTTTATATCCTTAATTAACGTTTAATTAAGCAATTGTTTCCTGATCCTCGCCTACACCGTCTCTCCTTCGAATACCCTGGATCAGCCAGGGCTGGACCCCCGCACAAATGTATTCTTTTTAATGGCTGAGTAATACTCCATTGTGTATATGTACCACAGCTTTCTTATCCATTCATCTGCTGATGGACATCTAGGTTGCTTTCTGGTCCTGGCTATTATAAACTGTGCTGCGATGAACATTGGGGTACACGTGTCTCTCTCCCTTCTGGTTTCCTAAGTGTGTATGCCCAGCAGTGGGATTGCTGGATCATAAGGCAGTTATACAGAGTGAAGTAAGCCAGAAAGAAAAACACCAATACAGTATACTAACGCATATATATGGAATTTAGAAAGATGATAACAATAACCCTGTGTACGAGACAGCAAAAGAGACACTGATGTATAGAACAGTCTTATGGACTCTGTGGGACAGAGAGAGGGAGAGGGTGGGAAGATTTGGGAGAATGGCATTGAAACATGTATAATATCATGTATGAAACGAGTTGCCAGTCCAGGTTCAATGCACGATACTGGATGCTTGGGGCTGTTGCATTGAGACGACCCAGAGGGATGGTATAGGGAGGGAGGAGGGAGGAGGGTTCAGGATGGGGAACACATGTATACCTGTGGCGGATTCATTTTGATATTTGGCAAAACTAATACAATTTGTAAAGTTTAAAAATAAAATAAAATTTAAAAAAAAAAAAAGAAAATTCAAGTATCTTGGTACCTCGTCTTGCTATTGCAGGGCATAAATAAGACCCTCTTCAGACCAGGTCTTACAATGAATCATCTAATCCCATTGAAACACAGGTTTCAGGACACCACAAAACAGAAACCAAATGGTTTGCTCTTTCTACTTTTTTCCTATAAAACAAGATGTTACATAATAAGCAAATGATACCCCCTAAACTCTCTAGTTTCCTGACATGAGTCAGGACAGTCCTGAACTGGTTTTCCTAGTAATAAAGTATCTCCAAAGGAGTTCTTCATATAACTGGCAATCAAACTGTTGGTAGAGAGAAAATAACAGGCAATCAAACAACTGTTCCTGTGTCGAAGAGGTCTGTGTACTTGCACGTATAGCGAGAAATGGAAGATTTATGAGAATACTGTACCATAACCTTCTTACCTCTTTCCTTACTCTAAGGGCCTTGTTTTTTATTATTATCTAGTAGAAACCTGGAGAAGGCAATGGCACCCCACTCCAGTACTCTTGCCTGGAAAATCCCATGGACAGAGGAGCCTGGTGGGCTGCAGTCCATGGGGTCGCTAGAGTTGGACACGTCTGAGCGACTTCACTTTCACTTTTCACTTTCACGCATTGGAGAAGGAAATAGCAACCCACTCCAGTGTTCTTGCCTGGAGAATCCCAGGGACGGGAGAGCCTGGTGGGTTGCCGTCTATGGGGTCGCACAGGGTCAGACAGGACTGAAGCGACTTAGCAGCAGTAGAAAACTAATACAATGAGCGTTGATATCTAAATAGAGCTGCAGTTTGAATGAGAACTCTGTAAATGTTACACATTCTCCCTTACTATAACACGGAAACAGAAGTAGCACAGAAACCTGGGTGAGTTAAGAACAATGATCATAGACTATTAAATCCGTATGTTTTATTAAAAGGCAAAATGGTTACCGCATGGTGTGCAGGATTCTCTAAGTCCATCTCAGGGGGGATGAGCCAGACGCCCAGATTTTTAAAAGAGGTCCAGAAGTTATTTGGGTGCACACTAGAATTGACGACCAGTGTTCTGTAATCAAAATCCCCCTGTAAGCTGAACTGTGGCTAACCTTTTATTGCTCTATCATAGAATGGGTATGAGACTTGAATCTACAACCTTTCACTGGCTTAATTAAGCCATTCTTCTCAGTCCTCTTAAATGAAACAGAAGGGACTAAGTGAAATCTAGAAAGTGTAATACTATGTAAACAAAACAAAAAACTTTTAAAATTATAGCTAAAAAGAACTGGAGTAAAGGGAAATTATTTTAAACAATCTGATGACAGAATTTTCTCAAAAGGAGAAAAACAAATGTTCAACTAGCCCTTTTGCAAGACAGTCCTAACAATGAGGTCAGTCAAGCAAAGTGGCATTTTTCCTTGGAATTCATTGAGGTATTCAGGTCATAATCGGCTGCGGCATTTGGGAAAATTTAGGGGAAGAAACTTGGCTCTTGGAAAAGAGGGAAAAACTATCTCAATGCCCCAGAAGCTGTCTTTCAAACTCCAGATTTGCAGTGGGGCATTTAGAGTTAGAATTTCCAGTAAAGAAGAAAATATACTGAAGCCACAGCTTTCAAACAAGGGGGAAGATCAAGGATATGGTTTAAAAAAAGAAAAGAAAATTCTGGAAGAAATAGTCATAGACAGTTGAATGGTCAAATAATCTAACTGAATCATAGGAAAGAATGATGCTGTATCTAAATGTTAGGTTGGGGATGAGTGTCTTGAGTTCATGAAGTGATTACCCATTTGTTGAACACAGGTGCACTGAACGGATGCCACTCTCATTAAAAAGTTTCATTTACCAAGTTTATCATGGTAATTCTTTGTCATATACCCTCCTGGGACTCTGCCTGGCCTGCTTTTTATATTATTTTCTTGAAAAGACTGAGGATGGTTTAGGGTGACTAATATCATAATCCACCACTTGATCATGTATTTCAGCAGTACCCACTGTGTTCCTGGCACTCTGCCAAGGAATGTAAGAACGACAAAGAAGTAAAAGCATGATGTCTACTCACATGAGACAAAATCTAACTGTAGAAACAGAACTTCAGCACATGCCGATATTAAGTAACAATTGTTTACCTGATGCCAGTTGGAAGTACAATGTGATATCTGGATAGAAGGAAGCAATGTGGGCTGGGGTATTTGCGAGAAGACCTCAGAGGGAGGTTGAGCTTGATCTATACCTTAATGAACGAAATGGAGGCGGGAGGCATTAAGAAAGAGAGTGTGAAAAGAGCTAGAGGCAGTGAAAAGCTCAGAGGGTACAAGGAAATGATTATATCTGTCTGGGCATTGAGCTTGAAATATATATGTTTGAGATTTGGGGTGTGAGTCATGGAAAAAGACTGTGGTACAGCAGAATGAGTCCAGGTTTTGAGACTGAATTCTGATTTTGCCACTATAACCTAGTTCACTTTGGTATAGTCGTTCAGGCCGAATCTTTGCGACCCCATGGACTGCAGCAAGCCAGACCTCCGTGTCCATCACCAACTCCTGGAGCCCATTTGAACTCATGTCCATAGAGTCAGTGATGTCATCCAACCATCTCATCTTCTGTTGTCCTCTTCTCCTCCTGCCTTCAATCTTTCCCAGCCTCAAGATCTTTTCTAATCAATCAGCCCTTTGCATCAGGTGGCCAAATTATTGGTGCTTCAGCATCAGTCCTTCCAATGAATATTCAGGACTGATCTCCTGTAGGATGGACTGGTTGGATCTCTTTGCAGTCCAAGGGACTCTCAAGAGTCTTCACCAACACCACAATTCAAAAGCATCAATTATTTGGGTGCTCAGCTTTCTTTATAGTCCAACTCTCGCATCCATACATGACTACTGAGAAAACCATAGCTTTGACTAGATTGACCTTTGTCAGCAAAGTAGTATCTCTTCTTTTAAAGATGCTGTCTAGGTTTGTCATAAAGTTTCTTCCAAGGAGTGTCTTTTTAATTTCATGGCCGCAGTAACCATCTGTGGTGATTTTGGAGCCCAAGAAAATAAAGTCTGTCACTGTTTACATTGTTTCCCCATAAATTTGTTATGAAGTGATGGGACCAGATGGTTTTTTGAATTTTGCCAGCTTTTAAGCCAGCTTTTTCACTCTCTACTTTCACTTTCATCAAGGGGCTCTTTAGTTCCTCTTCACTTTCTGCCACAAGGGTGGTGTCATCTGCACATCTGAAGTTACTGATTTTCTCCCAGCAATCTTGATTCCAGCTTGTGCTTCATACAGTCTGGCCTTTCACGTGATGTACTCTGCATGTAAGTTAAAAAGCAAAGGCGACAATATACAACCTTGATGGTGCTCCTTTCCCAGTTTTGAACCAGTCTGTTGTTCCATGTTTGGTTCTAATTGTTGCTTCTTGACCTGTATACAGGTTTCTCAAGAGACAGGTAAGGTGGTCTGGTATTCCCATCTCTTTAAGAATTTTCCCCAGTTTGTTGTGATCCACACAGTCAAAGGCTTTAATATAGTCAATGAAGCAGGTGTTTTTCCGGAACTGTCTTGCTTTTTCAATGATCCAATGGGTGTTGGCAATTTGATCTCTGGTTCCTCTGCCTTTTCTAAATCCAGCTTGAATATCTGGAAGTTCTCAGTTCGTGTACTATTGAAACCTAGCTTGGAGAATTTTGATCATTACTTTGCTAGTGTGTGAGATGAGTGCAATTGTGTGGTAGTTTGAACATTCTTTGGCATTGCCTTTCTTTGGAATTGGAATGAAAACTGACCTTTTCCAGTCCTGTGGTCACTATAACCTAAACTTCCTTCTAATATGGGCTGGAAAAGCAGAAATTTTAGTTGTACTTATTTGAAAATGCCCCCTGACTTATCTCTCCTTAAATATTCCTCCTTAGCCTCTGTGCTTCTCCAAACCACTTCTACCTCTGGCTTAGGACCATTTTCCATCTCCCTAATAAAAAAGATGGAGAACCAAAGAATTGATGCTTTCAAACTGTGGTGCTAGAGAAAACTCTTGAGACTACCTTGGACAGCAAGGAGGTCAAAGCAGTCAATCCTAAAGAAAATCAACCGTGAATATTCACTCAAAGAACTGATGCTGAAGCTGAAGCTCCACTACTTTAGGCAGCTGATGGGAAGAGCCAACTCATTGGAAAAGACCCTGATGCTGGGAAATATTGAGGGCAAGCAGAGAAGGTGGTGACAGAGGGTGAGATGGTTGGATGGCATCACCAACTCAATGGACATGAATTTGAACAAACTCTGGGAGATAATGGAGGACAGGGAGCCTGGTGTGCTGCAGTCCATGGGGTCACAAAGAGTTGGACACGACTGAGTGACTGAACAACAACAAATGCAGGTCATTAACCAGAACTGTAGGACACACTCCACTGGAGACGATGTTGCTACTTGTCACCTGGAAACAGTCACCCTGAGTGAGATGCAATACCACCCTGACCCTTTCTTTTTTCTACAGTGCCTGCAGACAAGGCTTACAAGCACAACAGGCTTAAGGTAGTAGTCCTTAGACTGGGCAGAACATTAGAATTACCTGGGGAGCTTCCAAGATACTGATGTTCAGACCACTGAATCTGAATCTCTGCAAGGTGGTACCCAAACATTAGCATCTTTTAAAGCTTCCAAGTGATTCCAACATGCATCCATGGGTGAGAACTACAACTGTAAAGCAGTCACCTGGGAGATTCTGCTGGACAAGATTGTCACACTTCAGGTTCCACAAAGTGATCTGGAGGGAGAGAGACTTGCTACTAGACCTTCTGCGGTCCAACTCAGGTGGGGCATGGACCCTTTGAGCAACTTCTCTTTAAGCTCTGTCCATCAGCATGAGTTTCAGACAGACCTGTTCCCTACTTTGATTGGCCAATGAGCAACTGTTGAGCCACATTAACATGGCTCCCCCAGATAAATTATTCTCAGAGATTGTACAGCTTAAACCCATGAAAGGAGTAGGAATATATTCACAAATGACTCAAAAACTTCTCACAAGTGACTCAACATTTTACACAATTATGAGAAGATGTGTTTGTTTATTTCTTTCCTTCCTTATATCTCTCTTGACCCATGCTGTTTTCAGTTTGTGGCCCCTTTTGGCCCACTAAAAAGTAAGGGAAAAACTCATTGTTGTGCTATATCCTGTACTTTTTTAGCCATCCAGAGAGCATCTAAGTCTGAGAATTATGCCTCAAAAGAATTATGTGCTCAAACATTTTTGCCTTTTTTGTTTCTTTGTGAGGGTTGAGAAAATGTGGTTAAATTCTTCTAGATAATACCTTAATAAGCTTTGGATGAGTCTCTTAGTCTTTCTGAGCCTCAGCCTTCTCATATAGAAAGAGATAATATTAGCAACAAATCACAGGATTGTGATTTTTTTTTTAAATTTAATTGGAGGATAATTGCTTTGCAATGTTGTGTTGGTTTCTGCCATCCATCAGCATGAATCAGCCATAAGTATACATATGTTCCCTCCTTCTTGAACTTTCCTCCCACCTGATCCCACCCGTCTAGGTTGTCACAGAGCACCAGGTTGAGCTCCCTGCATCAACAACAAATCCGAGCTGGTTATTTATTTTATATATGGTAATGTATATGTTTCATGGCTACTTCCCCTCCCTCTCCTTCCCTCACTGTGTCCACAAGTCTGTTCTCTCTGCCTGCATCTCTATTGCTACCATACAAATAGTATACCTCGCTTTTGAAATGCTATTCTTTTATAGTATTTTGTCCCCATTAGTTCATGAAAGATATGAACCATCTCATTTCTTACTTTAATTTTCAAATTCCCATTTATCATAATTTCCCACTTCTGTTACTCTTGCCCTTCGATAGGCTCCCATCGTTAAGTGTTTTGGGTTAATTCTACTTGCCTTCTTAGAATAGCTATTTTGATGTGTGTGTGTGTGTGTGTGTGTGTGTGTGTGCATGCATGCGCATGTGACCTGGGAGTGGGGATGGGGATTGCATGGTATGGTGAATATCTTATGCTTCCAATTTTACCCACTCAATATGAACTTTAAAAAATCTACTCATGTGTCCTTTAACTATTTCTTCTTTTGTTGCATATATTCCACGATGTGCTCTAAATCACAACCTCAGCAGACCCCCAGTCTAGCTGCAATACCTCAATGCCACAAACAACACCATTGCTCTCCAGACTTTCTGGGGTTTATATCTAGATGTGAAATTTCTGGGCCATATAGTGAAGCTATATTTTTTAAAACTGAGTTCTGCTCACTAGAATGGTCTACAGGCAATCTGCTGGTAGGGAAGGTTCCTAGTATAATCCCACATGGCCTCCAGCACTTGGTACAGTCTGAAGAACATGTTATTTTAAAATAACATTCATTTCTATTAACATTAAGACCTAAAATAGCGAGATGGTCTAAAGAAGGACATTTCATAAATAAAATCTTGTTCTTCAAACAGCCTGGTTTGATCCCTTCACTATGAGAGATTGAAAGTATACAGAGTTATCTCCACTAAAGGAAGGCACATTGCATGCCCTCCATTTGGAAGGAGAGTCAGAACTTCAATTTAATAGGAAGACTTGAGACTTTCTTTTCAAGAAAGTTGTAGCCACTGTGAACTGCAAAAATATTTTTCACTTGAGAAAGATGAGTACTAGTGCCTTGGGCCCCAGGTCACTCTGCCAAGGATAAAATGAGGACACCACAGTTTCACCTCAGGACTCGGACCTGACAAGACTGCTAAGCTATGGTGGCAAAGAAGACACAGTCTATGACCTCATGGAACTTACAAGACAGTGGCAAAGATAGAAGGCAAAAAATAATGACAAAAGATACTTGTGAGTCTGAGATTTAAGCACTCTCACTGAAGTAGACTTTTGAATTATCTTGACTGTCAGAGCCTAGTTCCCTGGGATATGTAGTCATGGCTTTTATCACCCAATTTAGAAATCTTTCCCAACTCCCCTGTCTGCAAGAAAGATGAAGTCCCTTGCTTGTGTAAGCTACTTTCCAACTCACAGTATATCCAGGTTCTCTCTCTCTTTATTTAAGCAAATCTCTTAACTTGAATTTGTCTGGCATGTTCAGGTCCATCTTTTTGGCCAAAAATTATTCAAAGATTAATGGTCCCGAGAGAAATAAGGTTCCCCACACCAGATTTTGAAGGAGCTGTTCAATCTTTCTTAATTCAGCAGTGAGAATGATGAGCTGGAACAAGAATACCCCTGACAGAAACTGTCCTCATCGGCTATTTTTCTTGTATCCTGAAAGGATTTGATGGGCTCTTGAACTTTCCCCTTGAGCTAAGTAGTTGGAAAGTACTTTGACTCCTGGCAACTTACCCAGTAGGCTGATAAATGTGACTTAGCTACCTTAGTTCTGGTTTGTGGGAAACAATAGAATTTTCTATGGTTATTTTGTATACTATTACAAAAGAGAAAGCTTTTCTTTCATATGTGTGGGCTCTGTAGGCAGGAAGGATTGTGAAGGAAAAATTAAACGGTAACAGCAAATCCGGTTGACTCCTGGGATTTCAAGTATGACAAGCAGTGCCTTTCTCTCCCCATTATTGATTTCATGGTGTTTAGAAGTAACTGCTAGGTTTTCTTTTAAGTGTATTAGAAAATATTAGTGTTAAACTTATTGTTGATATGACATATGGAATACATTTTAGCAAAAGGGCTGCTAACTCCCTACATGATACGTGGGTTTTTAATCTGTGTTAAATGAAAAAAATATGGTGTTTTTTATTTTACTTTTTAGAGTTGAAAGTCTATTACTAAGGGTATATTGAGATTAAGGAACTCTAGCACTCTCTTTTTTTACAGTCATCTTAATGGCTAATATAATCATACCAATTATGAAGTTGAGAGGATCCAGTAATGATACCATTTGTTGGAAACTTTCTTCATTTTAGGCACTGCATCATTTCTTCATTTGTTTATGCAATTAACAAATATTTATTAGTACATATGACAGGCACTCTGATAAACACTGAGACTATAATGGAAAGACTGAGACAGTCCCTAATCAGCGGGAAAGACAGAATTCAAACAGAAAAGAAGCAGATAATCACAAGAAAAGGTTCTGAATATTGTAATCAAGAAAGACAGCACTATAAGAGAACAAAAGGAGGATGAGACTGAGGGATATGAAGACAGGAAAACTATGTTTAAGGTGAGGCCTGAAGGAGGAATGGGAGTTATATTTGGGAGAAAAGAGAGAAGAGGAGTGATTTGTAGGCAATGGGAACAATCTTAGGCAAGATTACAGCTGAGTGAAAGATTATAGCATATTCCAGGTACTGACGTGAGTCCAGGTGTCCTTGAGCTGGAATGTGCAATGAGAGGAAGTGGAGGCAGTGGCCATATTATAATAATCTTTTAAAAGCATGATTGGGGCTTTAGAATTTATTCCAAGACACACAGGTAGTATTATCCTCATATAAGAGATAAGAAAATTAGCTTTGAGAGGTTAACTATATTTCCAATTATGAGCAAGTAAGAAGAGGTGGCAAGAATACAAAGAAGAACTATACAAAAAAGATCCTCATAACCCAGATAACCACGATGGTGTGATCACTCACCTAGAGCCAGACATCCTGGAACACGAAGTCAAGTGGGCCTTAAGAAGCATCACTACAAACAAAGCTAGTGGAGGTGATGGAATTCCAGTTGAGCTATTTCAAATCCTGAAAGATGATGCTGTGAAAGTGCTACATTCAATATGTCAGCAAATACGGAAAACTCAGCAGTGGCCACAGGACTGGAAAAGGTCAGTTTTCATTCCAATCCCCAAAAAAGGTAATACCAAAGAATGTTCAAACTACCGCACAGTTGCACTCATCTCACACGCTAGCAAAGTAATGCTCAAAATTCTCCAAACCAGGCTTCAGCAATATGTGAACTCTGAACTTCCAGATGTTCAAGCTGGATTTAGAAAAGTCAGAGGAACCAGAGATCAAACTGCCAACATCTGTTGGATCATTGAAAAAGTGAGAGAGTTCCAGAAAAACATCTATTTCTGCTTTATTGACTATGCCAAAGCCTTTGACTGTGTGGATCACAATAAACTGTGGAAAATTCCTAAGGACATGGGAATACCAGATCACCTGACCTGCCTCTTGAGAAATCTGTATGCAAGTCAAGAAGTAACAGAACCAGATATGGAACAACAGACTGGTTCCAAACTGGGAAAGGAGTACACCAAGGCTGTATATTGTCACCCTGCTTATTTAACTTCTATGCAGAGTATATCATGAGAAATGCCAGGCTGGATGAAGCGCAAGCTGGAATCAAGATTGCTGGGAGAAATATCAATAATCTCAGATATGCAGATGACACCACCCTTATGGCAGAAAGCTAAGAATAAAAGAGCCTCTTGATGAAAGTGAAAGAGGAGAGTGAAATAGTTGGCTTAAAGCTCAACATTTAGAAAACTAAGATTATGGCATCTGGTCCCATCACTTCATGGCAAATAGATGGGGAAGCAATGGAAACAGTGAGAGACTTTATTTTGGGGGGCTCTAAAAGCACTGCAGATGGTGACTGTGCCATGAATTAAAAGACGCTTGCTCCTTGGAAGAAAATCTATGACAAACCTAGACAGCATATTAAAAAGAAGAGACATTACTTTGCCAACAAAGGTCTGTCTAGTCAAAGCTATGGTTTTTCCAGTAGTCATGTATGGATGTGAGAGTTGGACTATAAAGAAAGCTGAGCACCCAAATAATTGATGCTTTTGAATTGTGGTGTTGGTGAAGACTCTTGAGAGTCCCTTGGACTGCAAAGAGATCCAACCAGTCCATCCTAACGGAAAACAGTCCTGAATATTCATTGGAAGGACGGATACTGAAGCTGAAACTCCAATACTTTGGCCACCTGATGTGAAGAACTGACTCATAGGAAAAGACCCTGATGCTGGGAAAGATTGAAGGAAGGAGAAGGGGACAACAGAGGATGAGATGGTTGGCTGGCATCACCACCTCAATGGACATGAGTTTGAGTAACTCCGGGAGTTGGTGATGGATAGTGAAGCCTGGCATGCTCCAGTCCATGGGGTCACAAAGAGTCAGACATGACTGAGCAACTGAACTGAACCGAACTGAACCGAATTGGTCAAGTCAGGTTTGTAAATAAGCACTACCAAACTCCAAAAATCTATGAGTTTTACCTGTTCACTTATGGTCTCTCTTCTAATCTACATGAAACAGCCGCTGGGTATTATTATCCTAAGAATTATATGTAGAGAAACTCTGAGTGTAAATTACATGAAGACAGAAATCGAGTATCTGTTTACCACTGCCAATACTTAAAATGGTGCCAAGCCCATTCATTCAGTGCTCCGTGAATGAATGAATGAATAAAAGAAAATTGATGCAAGCTGAAGATTTAAAAGGTACACTACGAGGTTATGTAGTGTTTTTCTCTGCTCCTCTCTAGCAGGTAAAACTGTGAACCCTGGAAATGGTATAAGGTACAAAGAAAACAGAACTCTAAAAGATGGGGAGAAGATGGGTTATTTTGGGAGCCCAGGACTTGGGGAATGACACAATGACAGGCTGTCTTGCATCTGCCATCTAACAGAGGCCCAGTGTTTCCTGATCCCCAACTTAGCAAAAGAAGGCAGCTGAAGTAGGCCTATCTCTTCCTAGGACTGAACAGGAGTCCCTCTGATAACATCAAGTGAGCCAGACACCTCAGGTAGGGTGGATGGATTGGGAGCCACACCAAAAATTAGGAGCCTGGGGAAGCATTCTTCTTCCCTGCAGAGCCTGATACTCCTGTTTTGCAGTAGACATGAAGTAGAACTGGAGGAAGAGACTCAGCCTGGTCTGAGAAGCTCACTCTTCCAGGGCCCCAGAGTCTCATATCCTTGCTCAGAGATATCAGAGCAACCAAGAGGTATCAGTCCTCATCCATGGAAGAAAAACTCAAGAGATTCATCTTGGGACATCACTGCTTCACCTTTTGTCAACACTGGGAGGAGCAATACACGCCCTAGTATCACCAGGTCAACCAAGTAGACCAAAATAAGACCACATAGACTCTAAATGGAAAGGACAGTGGCAGAGGATGAGATGGTTAGATAGCATCACAGACTCAATGGACACGAATCTGAGAAGCTCCAGGAGATAGTGAAGGACTAGGAAGCTTAGCCTGCTATAATCCATGGGGTTGTAAAGAGTTGGACATGACTTAGCAACTAAACAACAATAAGACTCTAAATATGAAACTACCATTGGAGTCACAGTCCACAAAGGGCACCAAACCTGACGCAATAAATCTAAACAGGGTTCAGTTCAGTTCAGTTCAGTCACTCAGTCATGTCCGACTCTCCGCAAACCCATGAATCGCAGCATGCCAGGCCTCCCTATCCATCACCATCGCCCGGAGTTCACTCAAACTCATGTCCGAGTCAGTGATGCCATCCAGCCATCTCATCCTCTGTCGTCCCCTTCTCCTTCTGCCCCCAATCCCTCCCAGCATCAAAGTATTTTCCAATGAGTCAACTCTTCGCATGAGGTGGCCAAAGTATTGGAGTTTCAGCTTCAACATCAGTCCCACCAATGAATATCCAGGACTGATCTCCTTCAGAATGGACTGGTTGGATCTCCTTGCAGTCCAAGGGACTCCCAAGAGTCTTCTCCAACACCACAGTTCAAAAGCATCAATTCTTCAGCACTCAGCTTTCGTCACAGTCCAACTCTCACATCCATACATGACTGCTGGAAAAACCACAGCCTTGACTAGACACACCTTTGTTGGCAAAGTAATGTCTCGGCTATGCTATCTGGGTTGGTCATAACTTTCCTTCCAAGGAGTAAGCATCTTTTAATTTCATGGCTGCAATCACCATCTGCAGTGATTTTGGAGCCCAGAAAAATAAAGTCTGACACTGTTTCCACTGTTTCCCCATCTATTTCCCATGAAGTGATGGGACCAGATGCCATGATCTTCATTTTCTGAATGTTGAGCTTTAAGCCAACTTTTTCACTCTCCTCTTTCACTTTCATCAAGAGGCTCTTTAGTTCTTCTTCATTTCTGCCATAAGAGTGGTGTCATCTGCATATCTGAGGTTATTGATATTTCTCCTGGCAATCTTGATTCCAGCCTGTGTTTCTTCCAGCCCAGCGTTTCTCATGATGTACTCTGCATAGAAATTAAATAAGCAGGGTGACAATATACAGCCTTGACGTACTCCTTTTCCTATTTGGAACCAGTCTGTTGTTCCATGTCCAGTTCTAACTGTTGCTTCCTGACCTGCATACAGGTTTCTCAGGAGGCAGGTCAGGTGGTCTGGTATTCCCATCTTTCAGAATTTTCCACAGTTTATTGTGATCCACACAGTCAATGGCTTTGGCATAGTCAATAAAGCAGAAATAGATGTACTATTTGCAAAAATAAGATATTTAAATGAAATCCGGTGTTCTCTAATATAATAGACAAATGACATCAAGAATGTAATAGAAAATCATCCGCCATACAAAGAACAAAGAAAATTGCAACTTGAGGGAGAAAAGACAATTAATTGAAACAACAACAAAAAAAGATGGATCTAATGTTGGGTGTTTTTTGGAGGGAATGATGCTGAGGCTGAAACTCCAGTACTTTGGCCCCG
>NW_011494740.1:1035623-1036675 GCF_000754665.1 Bison bison bison
GGGGCAGGAGGAGAAGGGGACAACAGAGGATGAGATGGCTGGATGGCATCACCGACTCAATGGACGTGAATTTGAGTGAACTCTGGGAGATGGTGATGGACAGGAAGGCCTGGTATGCTGCGATTCATGGGGTTGCAAAGAGTTGGACACGACTGAGCGACTGAACTGAAGTGAACTGAATGTTCAAATTATCTGAAAACACTTTTAAAGAAATTTCATAAAAACACTCTATTAACAATCTATTACAAATTCTCTTAAAAATCAATTTTAAAATAGTAAATTTTAGTAAAGAAAAAGAAGTAATAAAACATAAACAAGATGTAAATCATGGAGCTGAAAACTGCCAATAACAAAAATAGAAACTCACTGAATGGGCTCAGTATTTGAGTGGAGATGACAGAAGATAGAATCAATGAACCTGAGAGCAAAACATTAGACTAGTTATTCACCTAATCTGAACAACAGAGAGAAAATAGACCAGAAGAAACTAACAGTCTCAGGGATCTGGGAGACAATAGGAAAATGAACATTCACATCATTGGTATTCCAAAAGAAGAGGGAAAAGACAGTGGGACTGAATTTGAGTAAATAATTCCTGAATTTTTTCCAAATTTGATGAAAGACATAGGCCTATAGTTCCAAGAAGCTAAGCAAACCCCCTGAAAATATAAACTATGAAATCCACAACAAGAAATATCATAAACTCTTGAAAACTAATAATAAAGAAAAAAATGTTGGAAGCAACCAGACAGAAACTACACATTATAGGGGAATCTCAGTTCAAATAACAATGAGTTTCTCATTGAAATCATGAGGCCATTAGGGTGTGACACAATTTTTTTTCAAGTGCTAAAAGGAAAAAAAGGATGAGTTGTGAGTTCTATATCTTTATAAATAATTATTCAGGAATTAAGGGGAAGTAGAGGAACCAGAGGTCAAATTGCCAACATCCTCTGGATCATTGTAAAAGCAAGAGAGTTCCAGAAAAACATCTATTTCTGCTTTATTGATTATGCCAAAGCCTTTGACTACGTGTGGATCACAATAAACTG
>NW_011494740.1:1036775-1116131 GCF_000754665.1 Bison bison bison
AACAGACTGGTTCCAAATAGGAAAAGGAGTACGTCAAGGCTGTATATTGTCACCCTGCTTATTTAACTTATATGCAGAGTACATCATGAGAAACGCTGGGCTGGAAGAAGCACAGGCTGGAATCAAGATTGCCAGGAGAAATATCAATAACCTCAGATATGCAGATGACACCATCCTTATGGCAGAAATGAAGAAGAACTAAAGAGCCTCTTGATGAAAGTGAAAAAGGAGATTGAAAAATTTGGCTTAAAGCTTAACATTCAGAAAACTAAGATCACGGCATCTGGTCCCATCACTTCATGGGAAATAGATGGGGAAACAGTGGAAACAGTGTCAGACTGTATTTTTCTGGGCTCCAAAATCACTGCAGATGGTGATTGCAGCCATGAAATTAAAAGATGCTTACTCTTTGGAAGGAACGTTATGACCAACCTAGACAGCATATACAAAAGCAGAGACATTACTTTGCCAACAAAGGTATGTCTAGTCAAGGCTGTGGTTTTTCCAGCAGTCATGTATGGATGTGAGAGTTGGACTGTGAAGAAAGCTGAGTGCCGAAGAATTGATGCTTTTGAACTGTGGTGTTGGAGAAGACTCTTGAGAGTCCCTTGGACTGCAAGGAGATCCAACCAGTCCATCCTAAGGGAGTGATCTCCCTGGGTATTCATTGGCGGGACTGATGTTGAAGCTGAAACTCCAATACTTTGGCCACCTGATGGGAAGAGCTGACTCATTTGAAAAGACCCTGATGCTGGGAAAGATTTTGGGCAGGAGGAGAAGGGGGCAACAGAGGATGAGATGGTTGGATGGCATCACCGACTCAATGGACATGGGTTTGGGTGGACTCCAGGAGTTGGTGATGGACAGGGAGGTCTGGCATGCTGCGGTTCATGGGATCACAAAGAGTCGGACACGACTGAGTGGCTGAACTGAACTGAACTGAAACATTCTCAAAGGAGAGAAAAGTAAAGTAATTTGTTACCAAGAAACCTTACTGTTAAAGATTAGCTGACAGAAGTTCTACAAACGGAAAAGAAATGATCAATAGAAAGGAAGAAAAGAGAAAAAAAAATGAGAGAAAATATGAAGGAAACTTGTTTTTTCCAGTCAGCGTAATTCCTTTATTCATCATCTAAGTTGTTGTTTACATCAGTTGTTCATTCCTTTTTTATTGTTGAGTAGTGTTTCATGGTGTGATTCATGGTGTGTTTCATGGTGTGTTTCATGGTGTGTATATAAAATAGTTTGTTTAATCATTTGCCTGTGAAATGAACACAGATTAGTGTTTACCAGGAGTCAGGATTGACGAGAGGAGTTAGTACAAGAAGGAGGATGGTATGGTTGTAAAAAACCAAGAGGAGGAAAAAGAGGAGGAATTCTTGTGGTGCTGGAATTCTTTAGTATCTTGACTGAGGTATTAGATACATGAACCAACAAGTGATTTAATTATATAGAACTTAATACACAGAAATGCATATACATACACTAATGAGAAGGAGAAAACCTGAGAAAGCTGAATAAAAATGGTGTATTATATCAATGTCAATGTTGAAATATTATACTAGAGTTTTGAAAATGCAAAATTGGGGAAAACTTGGCAAAGTATGCACTGGATAGTCTTTCATACTTGCACATAAATCTCTAATTATATCAATTAAAATCTCAATTAAATGAAAAGGTAAAGTACTGTAGTAGCCAGCCTCCAAGGTGGCTCCAATTGAGGACCCTTGGTATTCACCCCTTGTGGAGGTCATCCCA
Organism: Bison bison bison; assembly: GCF_000754665.1. Classification (NCBI taxonomy): domain Eukaryota; kingdom Metazoa; phylum Chordata; class Mammalia; order Artiodactyla; family Bovidae; genus Bison; species Bison bison. Next base: position 1,038,534 of record NW_011494740.1, read on the forward strand.
TAGAAAACACTGTAGTGTCCACCTTACCTTTCTCTGGATCACACGCTTTGTGGAGGCCACCCACAGAGCATCAGATTTTCCATCTACTATAATGGAAAACAAAAGAGAAAGAGAGAACTATAGATTTGCTAATAAGAAAAGCAGTACAATTATAGAGATTCTTATCCTTCCCCAAGATAGCCCTCATTATCAGATCTCATAAGGATTTAAAATTTGCACACCCTCTCTTTTCATGTTTTCTGGCTGAAGCAATAACTTGAGAAAGCGTCCTCACCAAAAACATGAGCTAGCTCTCAAGATAGAACAAGTGTTTATAGAATACACGGGTGAGTAATGAATCTGGTGTTAGTCATGGTGAAATCTGAATAAATGGTTTTAATGTAATTGAAGATTATAATATAGGGTTGTTGTATAGTCACTAAGTTGTGTGCAACTCTTCTGCGACCACATGGACTGCAGCCCACCAGGCTCCTCTGTCCATGGAATTTCCCAGGCAAGAATACTGGAGTGGGTTGCCATTTCCTTCTCCAGGGGATCTTCCCCACTCAGGAACCAAACCCAGGTCTCCTGCATTGACAGACAGATTCTTTACCACTGAGCCACCTAGGAAGCCCATATATAACATAGGGTAGTATGCAAAAATTTCTGCCATAAAACAGACACTCTGTGAGAGGGAAAACAGTAGTAAGGCAGAAAAACACTACTTCAGCAAACTCAGGAGCTGGAAGATAGATGAAGAATTTACTTTTAATGCCTAATCAGCCCAGATATTTGATTTCAGTGAGGATAACAGGCAGGATTGGCCAAATTAATACAGTGGATGGAGATCATAACATTACTTAATTTTGATACACTCTGCAAAGATGACTATTGCAAATAAGCTATTAAAGATTAGAAAAAAAAATCACCAGTAAACCACTAGTCATACTTCCCAATTCAGAGTGAGAAAAGAAACATTTGAAAAGGAAAACGAGAAGGTATTTGCTTTAGATTTCACAGCAAGACAGAAATAAGTCTCTATAATAGGCCCATCTGGCTCTGAAACTCATGAATTTTTACTATTTGGCCTCTGTCTGTGATCCCAACAGATCTGTACTGAAGACATTCCAAGCTAACAAGCATCTATCTTACATTTTCATCATTTCCAAGACCAGAGAGCAAAGCAAAACAAACAACTTACCCTTGAAACGTCAATTGGCATTGCAATGTATGAGTGTGCAACAACAAGAATAAAGGAAAAAGAAATGATAATTATATTTCATGGCAATAGTCACTGACAAAAAGAAGAATGCATTAGATATGAGAAAAGGACATCTGACTCATTCAGTGACCACCCAGGAGACCAAGAAGGAAGGGACTCCCCGAATTTGTGATGTCCAGGAATTTCCAGATCTTGGGCCCTTTGATATTTGCTGATATTTGAAACATAGTTTTCACACTGTCCTTAGTTATGTTGCTAACAAAATAATATGGCAGTTCTAAACAAATGATCCATTTCTCAAAACACAAAATTCAAAGCATATTTCTAGCAGTGGCTGTTAAGGAACTCGGCCAGAAAGGAACCTAGAAATCTGAAAGCACATTGAGCAAGTAAATCAGATTTCAAACAAAAAATGTTAAAGGAAAATTATCTTCTTAAATTAAAACTTCCTTTTTGGAAAAATTGTATCCCTCTTTCAGAGGAATAGCACCTCTCTTAGGCTATTTCTACGTGATCTGTGAGAGAAGGATCCTTTTCTCCCGGTACACTATTGGTCCTTTCTCCTAATCATGCCAAGTGCTGTGAATGAAGTTTCATGAAACAAAATCTGAACCAGGAACACTTGAATCAAGAAGCACAATTGCTTGATGTAACAACTGAAACTATAGGTACTTGAGACCCAGTGTGTATGGCTTTCACCTAGAAGTTTCTGAGAGAAAAGTCTCATGCTGAGATTTGGACCTTTCCATTTCAAAGCTGTCAGGACTTTTTTTTTTTTTTTTAATGATAAGTTTTGAGCACAAATACCAAAAAAATTGAAAAAGCTAGAGGCAGTGGATAACAGGAAAAGATGAAAGACCCAATTCAAATGGTTGGGCCAAGTAATGACTAAGGAGAAATAATAACCATTTGCAAATATTTGAAAGAATTATGGAACAAGGGGAGAGGAATTTCTTTGAGTTATCCAAAAGGGTATAACTAACAGAAACAGGATTAAATTGAGCAAAGAAAAATGTAGGCAGAGCATAAGGGAGAAAATGACCATGTAATAAGATCTGTCAGTCTGTGGAAGAGTCATCCCCAGGAAGTGGTGAAAACCCCATCACTTGAATCATTGTCAGCTAAGTGGAAAAATTACTCTCTTAAAGAGGACTACCCAACCCTGGAAGAAGAGGGACTTGATGAGCAATGTGTATTTTCCATCTTTAGTTTCTATAGTTTTGGAAAAGAAAGAGAGGAGGAAAACTGAAAGAGAAACCTGGTAGAATATCTTGGAGAAAAAAATTTTAATCTGGAAACCACAGAACAGTCATGGTGAGCAAAAGAACAAATGAGAGAGAAAACCCACTAAAACACGCCAGTTTCAATAAATAGGAAAAATTTAAAGCAAGGCTGAAGAGGGAATGACTTCAAAGAAAGGTTGGATATTTATTTAATGACTTTTGTTTTCTATGCACAATAAAATACCAGATTCATCTCAACATTCCTCTTAAGCAATTGAAGGACTGTCATGATTATCCCTGAGTTAGACTAACAGTTGTGTTAGATCTCTAAGTGAAGTGAAGTGAAGTCGCTCAGTCGTGCCCGACTCTTTGCGACCCCATGGACAGTAGCCTGCACCAAGCTCCTCCGTCCATGGGATTTTTTAGGCAAGAGTACTGGAGTGGGTGATACTTCAGAACAATCCAGGTGATCCAATTAATCATCTGTGGTGGCTGAGGCCCCAAAATACTAGTTAGGCACAGAGTTAGGCTGATTATAATTAAATAATAATTAAATCAATAAATACCATATATTGACCATCGACTATAGGTAAAGTTCAATGTCAGATAATGTCAGGAATACAAAGAAGCGTAAACATGGTCACTTTTCCCTTTGAGTGCTGAGCCCACTGGAAAGACAGACAGATTGGGAAACTTCACATGTCTTTGGGTCACTAAGCACCAAGGCTCTTGCTTGGACAGGTTTCTTCTTCTTACTCCTGCTCAAAATCTCAGGGACTCAGTCTGCTTTTCCCTTCTCCTAGTAGCTTTTTCTACCCACTCTATCCCCTCTCCACAAACCTAGCTTCCCCATTTCTCACTGGCATGAAGAAAAGGAGTCAATTTCTTTTAAGTTTTCAGAGTTAATCAGCACTAGGGTATAAACAAGAGCCCATCAGATCAGCTCAGTCGCTCAGTCATGTCCGACTCTTTGCCACCCCATGAATCTCAGCACACCAGGCCTCCCTGTCCATCACCAACTCCCAGAGTTCACTCAGACTCACGTCCATCGAGTCAGTGATGCCATCCAGCCATCTCATCCTCTGTCGTCCCCTTCTCCTCCTGCCCCCAATCCCTCCCCGCATCAGAGTCTTTTCCAATGAGTCAACTCTTCGCATGAGGTGGCCAAAGTACTGGAGTTTCAGCTTTAGCATCATTCCTTCCAAAGAAATCCCAGGGCTGATCTCCTTCAGAATGGACTGGTTGGGTCTCCTTGCTGTCCAAGGAACTCTCAAGAGTCTTCTCCAACACCACAGTTCAAAAGCATCAATTCTTCAGTGCTCAACCTTCTTCACAGTCCAACTGTCACATCCATACATGACTACTGGAAAAACCATAGCCTTGACTAAATGGACCTTTGTTGGCAAAGTAATGTCTCTGCTTTTGAATATGCTATCTAGGTTGGTCATAACTTTCCTTCCAAGGAGTAAGTGTCTTTTAATTTCATGGCTGCAGTCACCATCTGCAGTGATTTTGGAGCCCAGAAAAATAAAGTCTGACACTGTTTCCACTGTTTCCCCATCTATTTCCCATGAAGTGATGGGACCAGATGCCATGATCTTAGTTTTCTGAATGTTGAGCTTTAAGCCAACTTTTTCACTCTCCACTTTTGCTTTCTTCAAGAGGCTTTTTAGTTCCTCTTCAGCCCATAATAACAACCAATATTTCTTGTGCACTTATTCTATGCCAGGAATAGTGCTGAGTTCTTAAAATACACTATTTATTTTAACTCTTGTCAAAATCCTATGAGTTGAGTAATTGACCATATCACATAGGTTATTAAATTAAGCAATAGAGCCATGATATGAGCACATTTTGCAAAGGACTGAACTGTGTGCCTCCAAATCCATGTGTTGAAACCTTAATCCCCACTGTGACTCTACCCGGAGACAGGGCCTTTAGGGAGATGTTATTGCTGCTTAGTTGCTCAGTTGTGTCATACTCTTTGCAACCCACTGGACTGTAGCCCACCAGGCTCCTCTGTCCATGGGATTTTTCAGGCAAGAATACTGGAGTGGGTTACCATTTCCTTCTGAAGGGGTTCTTCCTGACCCAGGGATCCAAACCAGGTCTCCTACATTGCAAGCATTTTCTTTTCCCGCTAGGCCACCACGGAGTTAAGGTTGAATGAGTTCATACGTTTGGGGCCTAATCTGAGTATTTGTGTCTTTATGAAAAAAGAAAAAGACACTAGAGATCTCTCTCTCTACAGGCAGAGAGGAAAAGCCATGTGAGGACACAAATGAGGAGGAGACCATCTACAAGCCAGGAAGACAGGCCTTACCAGAAACCAACTCTGATGGTATCTTGACTTGCACTTTCAGCCTCCAGAATTGAAAAAGTAAATTTCTGTGTTTAAGCCACCCAGCCTGCAGTATTTTGTTATGGCAGCCTGAGCTGAGTAACAGACACTTTCTTACTCCACAGTCTTTTCTTTAAACTACTCCTCTATTCCATTTATTCACTAAGTCTCTGCAGACATTTCATTCTTTAGGAGAGTGAAAGTCAAAGCATAAGAATATTAATTTAAGGATTAATTCCCACTGAAATATAATTTTCTGTTTAATAATCACATTAATCCTTATCCTATTCTAAGAAACTATCTTACCAGTTTATGGATGATTATCCAATTTTGTAAGTATAAGAAAAAGGTGCTGAAGAATCACAAGTAATACTATTGACAAATAACGGCCTGAAAGATTTAGTCCAGTTTAATTAGATGAAAATAAAGACAAGAAGGATGCCAGAATAAATACTCTAAAAGAAAATGGTTTTGAATAACAAATTGTAAAAGATCTATGTGGAAAATTAATGAAGCTTCCATTTTTCTTTGCAAAAATGACACTTTATATCTGTAAATATCAAATGCAGAATGACAGATATCATAACATTACATCAAATGGTTCTGTTTGATTTCCCCACAGAAATAAAGGAGAACTTGATTTACATTTTATTTCTTCTTAATATTAGCATAGGTTGAAGTGTATGTAATTAATAAGCTAATTATATTACTTGGTTTAATAAATATACTTCATAATTTTTAGTTTTATTTTTCAGTATAGGTGGTTCAAACAGTAAAGCGTCTGCCTATAATGCAGGAGACCCAGGTTTGATCCCTGGGTTGGGAAGATCCCCTGGGGAAGGAAATGGCACCCCACTCCACTACTCTTGCCTGGAAAATCTCATAGATGGAGGAATCTGGTAGGCTACAGTCCATGGGGTCGCAAAGAGTCAGACACGGCTGAGTGACTTCACTTTCTTTTTCCTTCTTTCAATATAAACTTCAACAAATCTTTCATTCATTGTTAAATGTGGAATTTTGGTCCCTGTTGAAGCAAATTCACTTCAAGTAGCCTGTTAACACGGAGAAGGCAATGGCACCCCACTCCAGTACTCTTGCCTGGAAAATCCCATGGATTCAGGAGCCTGGTAGGCTGCAGTCCATGGGGTCGCTAAGAGTCAGACACGACTGAAGGACTTCACTTTCACTTTTCATTTTCATGCGTTGGAGAAGGAAATGGCAACCCACTTCAGTGTTCTTGCCTGGAGAATCCCAGGGACGGGGGAGCCTGGTGGGCTGCCGTCTATGGGGTCGCACAGAGTGCGACTGAAGCGCACTGTGACGCGACTGAAGCGACTTAGCAGCAGCAGCAGCAGCAGCAGTACCAGCAGCAGCAGCCTGTTAACAGAACTAGGTTATAAACTGTATAAAACTCAACTAACACAAGTTATTTCATTTATAGTTCTCCATTTAGGCTCAGTGGTAAAATGTCCACCTGCAATGCAGGAGACTTGCAAGAGATGCAGGTTTGATTCATGGCTCGGGAAGATCCCCTGGAGAAGGAAATGACAACCCACTCCAGTATTCTTGCCTGGGAAATCCCAAGGACAGAAGAGCCTGGTGGGCTATAGTCCATGGGGTCGCAAAGAGTTGGACACAACTGAGGACATACACACACACACAAATTTACTTCTTAGATAATAAATGAAAGTTTCTTTAGTATGTTGTTTCTACTTTAAATTCTAAGCAGCAGAGTTAACAGTCAATCTCCATCTCTCCTCTTCTGGTTTCAGTTACTACCATAGTAATAATAACCAACAAAAAGATAATGTTTTGCATTGAAGTCCTAAATTCAATTAGCAACTCTACAACTTTTTATATTTGTTGACTCCTTTGATGAAGACATGCTCTATGTTCTCCAAAGGGACAGTTATTCAGGATTAAGATGAGTCTAACAGCTAGAGTGTAAACCACCTTAAGAACAAAATAGAATGTTTTTGGGAAGTAGTCAGTCATCATTATAAGAAAGAATTCACTATGTGTACATTTATGGAACAAATATATATTTATGATGACAAATAGGGGACTGAAAATTAATGTCCTAAGAAAGTTCTGCTTTGGCAAGTTTTCTAATTCAATTTAGTATCATGAGTTCTTGAAATATCACCTAAGATTCTTCAAGCCTATCTTTGCCGACAAGGTATCGTCTTTCAACCAGCAGTCTGAAGCAAGATGTCTAACAGCCTGAAATATCCTTTCCATTTTTGAAAGCTTCAAATGTCTCCACACTACAGAATTTATGACTATCCATGATATATTCCATCATTTCCCCTGTATTTTTTCCTGGCATTATGTTGAAAGGGTGATTTAAACATTAAGATTTATGTGTCATTTAGAGTAAAGGCAGTCAGTTTGTCATCAGAGAGATGTGATCTGGCTGCCATCTGACTGAAGTAGTGAGTTTCCTTTTTAGTGACAAGGCAAAAAGAAAAAAGTGAAGAGGACCATAGAACAGCATTATTGAATCAACTCTGAACAACAGATATGCGGAGTCACTTAGGAACAGAAAAGCCTTGGTTTTGGTGTCAGACAGACCTCAGTTCTGGTCCTGAGTCTCTTTACCACTGCATAAACTTTGACTGAGTCCATAACTACTCTGAGCTTCAGCTTCCTCATCAGTAAAATGGAAAGAATAATAGTGCTGTTGTAAGATTTAATGTGGTAATACACATATAGCAGTAAGTAAGCACAGAAGCTGACATATGGCAGACAAGTCCATAAAATTGTATGTTTCATTATCAAAATATTTTATAAGAAATAAGTAAAAGTCGCTTTTTAAACCTTCTAACCACTAAACAACTCTTTCTCAAAATGTGGCATAAGGAAAATTTACATCAACATCAGAGTGTGAGGTGCTTATTAATAATGTGCATTCTGCCTCCCACACAGATCTCCTTAATTTTCTTAATTCATTTATCTACTGAATGAATTAACAAGTATTTCTACACCCATAATACATGCCTGTCACTGTCTGCCATTGGGAGAACAATGATATGACAGATAATTTCCCTGCCATTATAGAACTTACATTCTAGTGGGGAAGACACAAATAAATAAATAAGCAACAAGTGTTATAAACTAAATAGATTGATAATATAGGGCATAATCTGGGAAGGTCACCTTAGATAGGGTGGTCTGTCAAAACCTGTTCAGAGGAGGTGGCATCTGAACTGAGACTTGAAGGAGGAAATTGAGACCACCATGGAAAAAGATAGGGGAAAAGCATTATAGGCAGAAAGAATAAAAAAATTCAATGGCCTACAAGTCTGAAGTCTTGGCATGTTGATAAAGGAGACAGATGTAATTGGAATCTAGTGAGAGAAAGGATGGTAGGAAACGATATTGGGGATGTTAGAGAAGAAAGAAATTATTCCCCATTATGCCATTCATATCCATTTTCTTCCTACTGCAAATTCTTCCCATCTGGGAATATCTTTTCCAGAATTAAAGCTGGTCTCTTTTTCTATACAAGAAACTATACAAGAGTTGGGACTTCCCTGTTGGCTCAGTGGTAAAGAATTTGCCTGCAATGCAAAAGGCATGAGTTTGATCCCTGGCTTGGGAAGATCCCTTGGAGAAGAAAATAGCAACCCACTCCAGTACTCTTGCCTGGGAAATCCCATAGACAGAGGGACCTGACAGATGACAACCCAAGGGGTCACAAAAGTGACCCCATGTCCATGTTGTTAAGTCTTAGTGACTTAACAACATTCAAGGGTTGGTTAATGGGTAAACTACAGGCCCCATCATATTGCTATCTTGAGACGGAAACTGATGCTCAGCATCTCTCTCCACCAATCATTCTAGATTCCCTTCAGCCTCAATGAGTACATCTGCTAGACAAGGTAACTTATTTGGTAGATGACCCACACTATTATTCATGAGGAATCCAAGTCCCTGGTCACCATGACTTTCTCAGGCCATGACTAATGGACTTTACTATTACCATCAAAACTAAGCAGAGTTGCAGGGCTTTGCCAAAAGATGTCACATTAGATCATCTGGTTGCCATGTATACGATCCCCTGTTCCCATTGTATAACAGCCACTCTACTTTCCCCTAGTATTCAGGGTCAATTATGCTTTTCTGTTGATCTCCTTGTATGGGGAACCTATAGTAATTGGAAGACAGCAGTACTTTAAAATTACATGGAACTTTTACTATATTTCCTAATGGAAGCATTACCCCTTCTAGTCTCTAGCCTCAGAGCATAAAGCTTTTGGATTGGAGAGTATACATTTACCCCATTTGGGTCATTGGAAGTGATGATATGTGTGGTTATTCTGATTTCCTTAACTTGGTTCATGAACCAATTTATTCAACCTATTGGGGACCTAATACTATACAAAATCATTGATCTAGAGCAGGAACGCACACTTTTTGCAAAAATCTAAGCAGTAAATATTTTAGGCATTGCAGACCATAAAGTTTTTGTCACAACTACTCAACTCTGCCTCTATAGTGTGAAAGCAACCATTGGCAAATGTAAATGAAAGAGAATGATTGTTATCTAATAAAACTTTATTAACAACAAAGATGGGCTTTCCTTGTAGCTCAGATGGTAAGGAGTCTACCTGCAATGCAGGAGACCTGGGTTCAATCCCTGGGTCATGAAGATCCCCTGGAGAAGGGAATGGCAACCCACTCCAGTATTGCCTAGAGAATTTCATGGACAGAGGAGCCTGGCAGGCTATAGTTCATGAGGTTGCAAATAGTCAGACACAACTGAGCACCTAAGTACAACAACAAAGATGGCAGATCAGATATGGCACTTGGCCCCTTACTTGGAGTATATGGTGCATCCTGGAGGGTGACATGCCATTGCATCACCCTATCAGGCTGGCAGCTTCTGGGCGGTGGGCTGCCATGTGACAAGAGCCACTACCATACCCTTATTGTTGTAGGTGGGATTTGGGGTTTGATTTGATGTTTTATGGAACCTAATTATCTGGTCATAAGATTAAACATACTGTAGCCCTCAAATAGTGATGGTGACCAAGCCTATGTCAGTAGGAATGACAAAATGAATGTTTTTTCCAGGGTAAAAGGGACCCAATATAATCAGTTTACTATGAATTGCCTCGGAGACCTTTTCAAATGATGGGGGATCAGTATTAGTTTCTCTTGCTGGCAGATTAGATATTTAGAAAGGGCAGTAGCTAAATAACTTTTGATAAGGGGGAACAGATCGTTTGGACCCTTACAGAGTCATCTTGCCAAACTGACTACTCTATTTATAAACCCATTGTCCCAGCACTGAATTAGGGGATGACAGATGCTATCTGATATCAGCTGGCCCATAAATCGATCATGGTATTTTTCCTCATTATACAAAACTTCTAGTTACATAAGGTCTGATGGACCTTATGGTCCACATATTAGAGCTGTTTATATTATGGCCTGAACTTGCTAGAGACCTCTTACCTTCTTTGAGCTTCACTAAAAGCAGGTAGAATATATGTCATTTGGTAAATGGATCCAAGAAATATTCCCAAGTATAAAATGATTTGCCACTCAGTACCTAAAGAGATCTACAAGGCATTATGCTAGCTTCCTAGTGGTGAGAAGTATGAGCTGTAAAATTTTTCTTAGTGTGGAGATGATACACAGACATGTTCCTGAAGACTGTTAAATTCACTGTTGTGTTAGTCTATGAATCTTCTGAGTATATATCCCCTACCCTCTGGAGCATATATGTCTTATCAAGGAGCTCGTAAATCTTACCAAGGCCTCCAACATGTTCATCATCTCTTGCTCATTTGTGCCAATTAACATGAGTCATCACTATGGGAGACCAAGTGATGTACTGCAGAGTATCCAAATGGTTGGGGTCTCCAGGAACTACATTGTAAGAAAGGACTGGAGAGTTAACACAGCCTGAATCAAGGCTGTACTGTTCTGTATTTCTTATTTCATGTTGATAGAGGTAGAAAATAACACATTTGCCAGATTAACAGCAAGTGGATAATAATTAATTAAATATGAACTCTGAAAGTCAAAGGGTCTTCTTGTTAGCACAAAAAGAGACTCTCAATTTCTGCATTTTTGAAGGGAAGAAAAATACTTTATAGATGGTGTTCACTCAGTCATGTCAAACTCTTTGTGACCCCATGGACTGCAGCATTTCAGGCTTACCTGTCCTTCACTATCTCCCAGAGTTTGCTCAAACTCATGTCCATTGAGTCGATGATGCCCTTCAACCATCTCATCCTCTGTCACCTCCTTTTCCTCCCACCTTCAATCTTTCCCAGCATCAGGGTCTTTTCCAAAATATTGCATCTTCAGCTCCAGCATCAGTCCTAACAGCCTAATAAGAGTATTAGAGCTCCAGAGAAAGTTGAGTTCTCAACTGTGGCAAATCTGATACAACATTGGAACCCTACTGGGAAAGCAAGGAATCTTGAATCTAGGGATAGAGCCAGTTGGGTCAGTTATCAAAGACCTAGAATTCCTACATCCTCCTGATCTTGCTGAGCTCACAGAAGTGGCCCACACACCCCTGTTAAAGGCTGGTGCTTCTCTTTCTGCTTTGCAAAACAATATGCATTCCTCTCAGGATCTGTCTTCACTTCCTCTCCTGACCACCAGACCAATATCTAGGGTCAATTTACAAAGTTACTCAACCAGGGAAGACTCAGTTCAGTTCAGTTCAGTTGCTCAGTCATGTCCAACTTTTTGCAACCCCATGAATTGCAGCACGCCAGGCCTCCTTGTCCATCACCAACTCCTGGAGTTTACTCAAACTCATGTCCATCGAGTTGGTGATGCCATCCAGCCATCTCATCCTCTGTCGTCCCCTTCTCCTCCTGCCCCCAATCCCTCCCAGCATCAGAGTCTTTTCCAGTGAGTCAACTCTTCGCATGAGGTGGCCAAAGTATTGGAGCTTCAGCTTCAAAATCAGTCCTTCCAATGAACACCCAGGACTGATCTCCTTTAGAATGGACTGGTTGGATCTCCTTGCAATCCAAGGGACTCTCAAGAGGCTTCTCCAACACCACAGTTCAAAAGCATCAATTCTTCGGCACTCAGCTTTCCCCACAGTCCAACTCTCACATCCATACATGACTACTGGAAAAACCATAGCCTTGACTAGACAGACCTTTGCTGGCAAAGTAATGTCTCTGCTTTTCAATATACTATCTAGGTTGGTCATAACTTTCCTTCCAAGGAGTAACTGTCTTTTAATTTCATGACTGCCATCACCATCTGCAGTGATTTTGGAGCCCAGAAAAGTAAAGTCTGGCACTGTTTCCACTGTTTCCCCATCTATTTGCCATGAAGTGATGGGACTGGATGCCATGATCTTCGTTTTCTGAATGTTGAGCTTTAAGCCAACTTTTTCACTCTCCTCCTTCACTTTCATCAAGAGGCTCTTTAGTTCTTCTTCAGTTTCTGCCATAAGGGTGATGTCATCTGCATATCTGAGGTTATTGATTTTAGAAAAGGCAGAGGAACCAGAGATCAAAGTGCCAACATCCACTGGATCATCAAAAAAGCAAGAGAGTTCCAGAGAAACATCTATTTCTGCTTTATTGACTATGCCAAAGCCTTTCACTGTGTGGATCACAATAAACTGTGGAAAATTCTTCAAAAGATGGGCATACCAGACCACCTGACCTGCCTCTTGAGAAACCTATATGCAGGTCGGGAAGCAACAGTTAGAACTGGACATGGAACAACAGACTGGTTCCAAATAGGAAAAGGAGTATGTCAAGGCTGTATATTGTCACCCTGCTTACTTAACTTATATGTAGAGTACATCATGAGAAATGCTGGGCTGGAAGAAGCACAAGCTGGAATCAGGATTGCTGGGAGAAATATCAATAACCTCATATATGCAGATGACACCACACTTATGGCAGGAAGTCTAGGTTTGCTCAAAAAGAAAAAGAAGAATATATCAAAGGATCAATAAGACCTCATTAACATATATTACCAGGTGTCAAGAGGTTCTAGATCAGGGGGGCAGAACTCAAAGCTGGATAAGTGAGAGTTTTATTTGCCATTCTTCTGGGGTATTGGCTTTAACTCCCTGGCAAGACTTTAGGGAAACTGTGTTAAGATACTGCTAGGATGATCCTGGGAAGCTTGGGGGAAAAAAAGCCTGTTCTAAACAAAATGATAATTCTAGAACCATGAGCCTTCACACAATAACTTTTTAGGCCAGGGGTTTCTGTTAACCTTTGTAACCAAGACATCAGCCAGTCAACTAAAATGTTTTGTTACACTCCTGTGTGCCTCCAGACAACAAAAACTATAAGATATTCAATTCAGTCCAGTTCAGTCGCTCAGTCATGTCTGACTCTTTGCAACCCCATAGACTGCAGCACGCCAGGCTTCCCTGTCCATTACCAACTCCCAGAACTTACTCAAACTCATGTCTGTAGAGTCAGTGATGCCATCCAACCATCTCATCCTCTGTTGTCCCCTTCTCTTCCTGCCTTCAATCTTTCCCAGCATCAGGGTTTTTTCCTATAGTCAGTTCTTTGCATCAGGTGGCCAAAGTATTGGAATTTCAGCTTCAGCATCAGTCCTTCCAATGAATATTCAGGACTGATTTCCTTTAGGATGGACTGGTTGGATCTCCTTGCAGTCCAAGGGACTCTCAAGAGTCTTCTCCAACACCACAGTTCAAAAGCATTAATTCTTCATCATTCAGCTTTCTTCACAATCCAACTCTCACATCCATACATGACCACTGGAAAAACCATAGCCTTGACTAGACAGACCTTGGTTGGCAAAGTAATGTCTCTGCTTTTTAATATGCTAAGTTGGTCATAGCTTTTCTTTCAGGGAACAAGCGTCTTTTAATTTCGTGATTGCAGTCACCATCTGAAGTGATTTTTAAATTCTCCAGGGGATCTTCTCAACCCATGGATCAAACCCAGGTCTCCCGCATTGCAGGTGGATTCTTTACCAGTTGTGCCACAAGGGAAGCCCAAGAATACTGGAGTGGGTAGCCTATCCCTTCTCCAGCAGATCTTCCCAACCCAGGAATCAAACCGGGGCCTCCTGCATTGCAGGCGGATTCTTTACCAACTGAGCTATCAGGGAAGCCCTTTATAAGATATTGGACTGCTGCAATATCATCGACTTCTAAAAGTAAAGTATGGGATTTCATTCATCAACATTTAATGTGCTGGATGTGACTTACCTGATTTTTCACTATGTACTATTTAGTTAATAAGAATTTATTGATGCACCAACTGCCTAGAACTAAAGAATTAACAAAGTTCAGAAATGAATTCCTTGTTCTAATTTCAACATCTGAATTCATTTTGGCTTAGATCCCAACCCATGAAGTCTTCAAAGATAACCAGTGAGTTCCTGACACCTAGAAGCACCACATTCTGCCCTTCCTCATTTGATACTGGTAGGATAGTTCTACCTATGAAGGAGAAGGAAGCAATCATGCACTGCTGTTAATCAGTAAACCATGAGCACTAGTCAAGAACTGAGCAGAGAACTAAACTTTATAGAGTCAGCAGTATTTAAATACTTCTCAGAATGCTAAATTTGAAGATTTAATCCAAACACTATCTAAATAAACCAATAAATACAAAACACACATAAAGAAATGTGTAAGTATGTGAGTTCATATTGTTTATAAATAATGAACAGCTCAGGGAGACTGGTTTTATATACAGTGCATTCTTCCCTTGGTGCTTGCTGTGTGTTTAGGAAAATGAAAATGTATTACAGCTGGAAAGTCAGTGAACTGCTTCATGCCAACACTCCAGTCTTCTCTTCTGGATCCCATATTCAAGGAAGCACTTGAGACTATGCAGAAGCTTCAACCTTTCCTGGACAAAGCAATCCAGGATACAACCACTTGGCTTCCTTCTGTGTGGAGGAGGCACTGAAAAATTTTCAAACTCTAGAATCATGTTCCTCATCATTTACGCAAGCCATACCACAACTTGTTAAGATCTTATGAGGGTAATACCATAATTCCCACTTCAGAGATGAAGAATCTGAGACACAAAGATGTTAAATGTCTTGTCCCAAGTCACAAAGCTAGTGAGAATAGAGACATCATTCAATCCTTCACGGTTTTCATGGAGAATTTGTGTCTTTATGACTTGGCAATGCTAACTTCTGCTCACATTATTTACTAACAATATTAATAAAAGCTGGAGTATATGAGAAGAATCAGGAGTGAAAAATATACAGATCATACAAATGAAGCTTATTACCCCCATTTGACCTGTTCCTTTGCCCAGACTGGCATCTGCATTTGATTTGAAAATCTTCACAGGAATCATGAGCCTCAAAGGACCACAAATGTTTTAGACACTTAAAAGAAACTTAATGGATAATTTTGCTGGTGATGTTCTAGAAAATACTGTTACCAAGACCATTCCTTTCAAAACTCTGAATTACCTAGGTGGCATATTTGCTTTGCTATCTAATTAAATGCACTGCTTATGCAATTCTATCAGATGTGATTCTTGGGTTCTTTTATTCATTTTTTCTTGGCTTTATTCTTCTAAATGGAAGTGTGAACTAAATTATATTATCATATCTCATCTTTTTTTTCTGGTCTTAAATACAATATGAACTTAATGTATGAAATCTAATGAATAGCAAAAGTTGTACAGTTGAAAGTTTGTAATACCTGACAAAGACACACGCAATATTTTCATAAACTTTTCTCTTCCTCATTTTCCTCCCTCTTTTTCCTCCCACCGCTTCATTTATCTTGTCTGCGCCTACACTACTAGGGCGCATTAGGTAAGCATGCCTTTTCATTCTGCTTTATATCACCTATTTGCCTATTTCTTCAAAAGCCAAGAAGTTATTTGAGTAACTGATTGAATAATACCATATTTGATGGTTACAGGTTAAAGAGCATTTTGACATTTTTTTAATTTGAAAAATAAAGCTGTAACAGACTTTTCTATTAATTTCCTTTGTTAAATTACCATCACCAATTTCCCAAATATCTGCACTGGGCTCTTCAATGACCTCCTGCAACTTCTCCTAATTCCCTCCAATCTAGTCTCGATGCTACAGTAAATAACCACTGGCAGAACTGAATGATTGTTCTTGGAATAAGCACCAGATTTTATTATGACAGCAAATCCCTGGATGTTTTGGCTTCTGCCTCCATCACCAGTCTCGTCTTAAAGTAATGCCCATTCTACTCTCTGGTCTTCCACCTCAGGATCTTTGTTCCAGTGGTTTCCTCTTCCTAGAGTTCACACTCTTCATCTATTTAACTCTTAATCATTCCTTAAGTTTCAAGTCAATCATCACTCTTTAAGGGAAACCTCCCCTAACTGTCCAGAATTCAGATTCCTGTTATATACTATTATGGAGTATATCACTGTGCTGTTTATAAAATTAAATATTACCTTTTATAAAAATCCTAAGTTATTTGGTAGACATGAAATACTATACCACTGTCATTTTAATTATGTTAATTTAAAGAAAGATATTTTTCAAATTCATATTGGTCATTTGTAGTTTTCCTATGAATCTTCTATATAATCTTGTTCACATTCTATTACAGTGTTAATGTGTCTTTTATTGATTCATGAGTGTTCTTAATATTTTAAGAGAATTAATCATATGCTTAATCATTTGCAAATATTTCCTGCCCAGGTCAAGATATACTCTTAAAGTGTATGTATAGCAATTTTAGTGTTTGTAAATAATAAAACAGTGTAATAAATTTTATCAATAATTTCTTCATGCTTTCCTAATACTCCTATTTTTGAAAAGAAAGGATATTTCTTATCATAATATCAGTACTATAATACTATAATAGTTTCAGGTATACAGCACAGTGATTCAGTACTTTTATAGGTTATACTCCATTAAAAGTCATTATAAAATAATGATTATAATTCCCTGTGCTATACAATACACCCTTGTTGCTTATCAATTCTATACATAGTATGTTTGTATCTTTTAATCACATAACCTTATTTTCTGCCCACTATTAATAGTAACAATTAGTTTGTTTTCTATATCTGTGAGTCTATTTCTGTTTTACAATACACATTCATTTATACTATATTTAAGATTCCACATGTGAGCAATAGCACACAGTTTTTGTCTTTCTCTGTCTGACTTGAAATAAGTGAAATACTAAGCATAATATTCTCTAGGTCCATCCATGTTGCTACAAAAGGCAGAATTTCATTATTTTGTTATGGCTAAGTAGTATTCCAGTGTATGAATCTATAGGGCTTCCCAAGTGGTGCTAGTGGTAAAGAACCTTCCAGCCAGTGCAGGAGACATAGAGATGCAGGTTCAATTTATCCATTGGTCTGTCAATGAATATTTTGGTTAATATCTTGGCTAATATACATAAGTGTTTTTATGAACAATGTGGTATGTGTATCTTTTCAAATTAGTATTTTCATTTTTTCCAGATATATACCCAGGAGAGGAATTGCCTGATCATATGATAGTCCCATTTTTAGGTTTTTGAGAAACCTCCATAATATTTTCCACAGTTACTGTACCAATTTACATTCCCACCAACAGTATACTAGTGTTCCATTTTTTATACCACAATAGTATAAAATTAGAACAATTACAGAGAGAAAAAACAGAAAATAACAAATACATGATGACTAAACAACATGCTATTATAAAACCAATGAGTCAATGAAAACATCAAAGAGGAAATCAGAAAATGCTTCAAGACAAATGAAAATAGAAGCAATTCTCCAAAATCCATGGGATCCAGTAAAGTAGTCCTAAGAGGGAGGTTTAGAGCAATATAGGCCTTCCTCAAGAGATATGAAAATATCAAGCAATCTAATATACCACCTAAAGGAAATAGAAAAAGAAGAACAAAGCCCAAAGTCAGCAGAAGGAATGAAATAATGAAGATCAGAAAGGAAATAGAGATCAAAGAAAGCAATATAAAAGATCAATGAAATCAAGAGCTGTAATTATTTTTAAAGATACAAAAAATTGGCAAACTTTTAATCAGGCTCACCAAGAAGAAAAGAGACCCAGGCAAACAAAATAAGAAATGAAAGAGGAGAAATAACAACTGATATCACAGAGATACAAAATATCACAAAATAATGCTATGAACAATTATATGCCAATGAATTGGAAAACTTAGAAGAAATGGATACATTTGTAGAAAAATGAAACCTTTGGGAATGGAATCAAGAATAAATGAACAATTTGAACACATTGATCACTGGTAGTGAAATTGTATTTAAAAAAATAAACTCTGAACAAATAAAAACCCATGACTAGACAGCATCACAAGGGTATTTTACTAAACATATAAAAAACTAACAGCTATTTGTTTCAGACTATGCCCATAAACTGAAGAGGAGAGAACATTCCCAAATTCATTCTTCAATTCCACCATTACCTTAACACAAAAACTACACAAAGACACAACAACAACAACAACAAAAGATCAAATTACAGGTCAATATCTCCAATGAATACAGATGCAAAAGTCCTCAACAAGGTACCAGCAAACTGAATCCGACAATACATAAAAACAATCATACACCATCACCAAACTGGATTTATTACAGGGATGCAAGGATGGTTTGACATTTGTAAATCAATCAATGGGATACACTACAGTGATTAAGAGAAGGATAAAAGTCACATAATAATTTCAACAGATACAGAAAAAGCATTTGACAAAATTCAGCATCCATTCATGATAAAACCTCATTAAAGTGGGTATACAGGAAACATATCTCAACATAAGAAAGGATATTTACAACACACCAACAGCTAACATCATACTCACAAGTGAAGAGCTGAAAACCTTTCCTCTAAATTCAGGTACAAGACAAAATTGCCGACTCTCACCACTTCTCTTTAGCATAGTTTGGGATGTCCTAGCCACAGCAACTAGACAAGAAAAATATAGTTATCCAAACTTGAAGGGAAGAAGCAAAACTGTCACTATTTGGAGATGACATGATACTAACTGTAGAAAAACTTAAGTCTCCACCTCAAAACTGTTAGAGCTAATAAATGAAGTCAACAAAGTTGCAGGATACAAGATTAATATACAGAAATCTATTGCTTTTCTATAATATAATATTAAAATATCAGAAAGAGAAAGCAAAAAGTAATAATTGCAGCTAAAAGAATACCTAGGAATAAACTTAATCAAGGAGGTAAAATATCTATACTATGAAAACTACCAAACATTGGTGAAGGAAATTGAAGATGGTGCAAAGAAATATTTAGATATACTGTGCTCTGGGATTGTAAGAATTAATATTGTTAAACTATCATACTATTCAAAGGAATCTACAGATTTAATGCAATGCCTATCAAACTACCAATGACACTTTTCACAGGACGAGAAAAAATAACCCTAAAATTCATATGGAATTACAAAAGACCCCAAATTGCCAAAGCAATCTTGAGGGAAAAGAAAAAAGCTGGAGGTATCACACTCTCTGACTTCAAACTATACTACCAAGCCCCAGGAAATGCAACAGCATGGCACTGGCACAAAAACAGACACATAGATCAATGGGACAGAACAGAAAGACTGGAAATAAACCCCACACACTCCTGGTCAGGTAATCTATGACAAAGGAGACAAGAATATACAATGCGACAGACAGTCTCTTCAATAAGTGGTGCTGGGAAAACTGGGCAGCTGCATGTAAAAGAATAAGATTAGAACATTTTCTCACACCACATACAAAAATAAGTCAAAATGGACTAAAGGCTTAAAAGTAAGACCAGAAACCATAACATAGAAGAAAATACAAGTATAACATACTTAGACATAAATTGTAGTGATATTTTTTGGATTTGTCTTCTAAAGAAAAGGAAACAAAAGCAAAAACAAACAAATGGAATCTAACTAAACTTAAGAGCTTTGCAACAAAACAAAAAGACAGTTACTGAATGGGAGAAAATATTTGCAAGTGATAGGACTGTGTGTGTGTGTGCATGTGTGTTAGTCACGTAGTAATGTCTGACTCTTTGTGACCCTATGGATTGTAGCCTGTCATGTTCCTATGTCCATGGAATTCTCCAGGCAAGAATACTAGAGTGGGTAGCTATTCCCTTCTCTAGGGGATCTTCCCAACCCAGGGATTGAACCCAGATCTGCTACATTGCAGGCATATTCTTTACCACCGGAGCCACCAGGGAAGTCCAAGTGATATGACTGATAAGAGGTAAACATAAAAAAATATAAACAACTCATATAACTCAATATCAAAAAACAACCTGACTGAAAAATGGGTAGAAGACCTGAATAGACATTTTCCAAAAAAGATACACAGGTGGTCATGAGACGGATGAAAAGATGATCAACATTGCTAATTATTAGAGATATGCAAATCAAAACCATAATGAGATATTGTCTCACATCTATCAGAATGGATAGCATGAAAAAGTTTACAAATAATAAATATTGGTGAGGATGTGGAGCAAAGGGAACCCTGTTGGTAGGAATGTAAACTGGTGCAATCACTGTGAAAAATGTTATGAAGTTTTTCCTCAAAAACTAAAAATGGAACTATTATATGATCTAGCAATATATCTGGAAGGAAGGAGATATATATCTGGCTATATATCTGGAAGGAAGGAAAATTCTAATTTGAAAAGATGCATGCATTGCAATGTTCATAGCAGCACTGTACATCAGTTAAAATATGGAAGCAACCCAAGTATCCATCAATAGACAAATGAATAAAGAATAAGTGGTATGTATGTACAATAAAATATTACTCATCCATAAAAAATGAAATTTTGCTATTTGCAACAACAGGGATGAACCTGGAGGGTATTATGGTTAGTGAAGTAAGTCAGACAAAGAGAAATACCGCATGTTATCATTTGTATTATGATATCTAAAAGTAAAATAAATGAGCATAACAGTGAAAACAGACTTACAGACATAAAGAACTAGTAGTAACCAGCGGGGAGCAGAAAGAGGGAAGGGGCCGAGTAAGAATAGGAGATTAAGAGGTCTAACTATTATGTACAAAATAAATAAGCTAGAATGATATAATATATGGAACAGGATATATATATATCCAATATTTTATAATAACTTTAAGTGGAGTATAATCTATAAAAATATTTACTATGCTGTACAACTGAAACTAATACTTTATAAATCAACTATATTTCAATTAAGAAAAAACTCTAGAGAGTATTCAAATTTTCCACATTTGCAATGCTTTTTTTTTTCAATTTGTTTAAACCATAATCCAAATTAGGTCTATATGTCACAATTTAAATTCCTTTAGATCTATAAATTTTCCAATATTTCCCATCAATTTGTTTATTGAAGACAGTAGAGGTTTTTTCCGTATAGTTTTTGCAGTTTGGAGTCTGCTAACTGCAGTCCCATGGTGTCATTTAACATGTTCCTCTGCTCCATGTTATGTTTCTCTATTTAGATGTTGAGATATAAGCAGATTCAAGCTTAATTTTTTGGAAAATACCTCAGAGGTATTGCAATGTAAAGTTTTTTTTTTTTTTCTTTCTCTCTCTCTTTTAATGATGTTACAGGTCACTGGTGATCTTTATTTAGATTGCTAATTTGCTAGAGGTTGCAAAATAGTGATATAATAACTCTTATTCCTTCTTTGATTAGTAAATGGGACACTCCATAAAAGTATAACTTTCCTCTTTATTTCCTCTGGAATCCAGAATAATTGCAGAAAACTTATTAATTCTATTTGATCTCTTCATAGGCCCTCTTCCGCCTATGGCTAAAAGAGAACAATTGTGATAGAATTAGAAGATAGTCTTCACCCCCAGAGCCAGTTAAACCAGTAGTGACAAAATTAACTTTTCCTCTTCAGTCTGATGACAGCAAAGTTGCCTCTGTGATGGGAGGAAGGGCAGCAGGAGACCATGGAAAGAAACATTTTCTCACCAAAATATATGTGAAGTGTTTCACACTTAACACACTCTCAGAGAATCTATAAATTAAAGATCGTTGTTTATTTATACTCAAGATTTTGTTTTGTTGAAAGCTCTCTTTGCCCCTTAGGCACAGGACTGAAAACCTAAAATTGACTTTCTTGGTGTATATTACGGGCTTTCCTGGTGGCTCAGATTGTAGAAAATTGGCCCGCAATGCAGGAGGCCAGGGCTCGATCCCTGGGTTGGAAAGATCCCCTAGGGAAGGAAATGTCAACCCACTCCAGTATTCTAGACTGGAGAATTCCACAGATAGAAGAGCCTGACAGGCTACAGTCTAGGGGGTCGTGAAGAGTCAGACATGACTGAGTGACTAATACTTGACTTACCTTGGTGTATATTACAATAAATTTTTTTTTAAATTACTGTTTATGATACCAGCAATTTCTCTGCCAGCTATGAAAAAGGGCATTAACTTTTAAGAGACTGTTGAGACCAACAGCAGAGAATGAAAATAAAATACCCTCAAAGCAGTAGATGCAAAACACTAGTTCATCTGGCCCACTTTGTCTGGCTGCCCATTGCCCAAGTACCAATGTATATTCTTCACACAGATGATGTATATTTTTATAATTTTCCCACATAAGTTGTCAGCATAAATTCAAGGCAGCATATGTATAAATGTGTGTGTATATATATATTCTTAAGTGTTTCATTACTTTGAAATAAACAACGAAGTATGAAATGTGATGTTTTGCTTTCTCTGGTTTCTGCTGAAAACTTCAAAGAAGCTGAGCTGATATGTGAACTGCCATGATTCAAGGGGTGCAGAATGTCAGTATTTTCAATCGGACTTATTCAAAAGCTGGTTGAGCTTTTGAATATTTGGGGCATTGATTCAGAAAAGAGTGTAAGGGTGCATACTTCAGAGTAGACTAAACATGCTTGTCACTAATTCACATTTGTGCATTTTTGTTTCTCCAATTTGAAATAGGTGACCAAAACAATCCAAAGAGATAGAATAGGACATTAATTCAAACATGATAAATTTAGTTCTTTTAATTCTAGACATTTTGATTAGCAATGAAAGGATTTCAGACTACAAAAAATAAGTCCTATGTGATCCAGACATCTAAGTCATTAACATTTGTGATATATATACCCAAGTATTTCATTTCATAAATTTATGATATGAAGAATGATTTAAGATGGTACTCTATAGGATATAAAGGATTTTTATATACATTTTCTTAGTGAAAACTCACAAAATCCCCCAAACTTTCTGTCTCCAAAGCCCATTCTCTTTGTTTCATTTGATCCCCACCTCGGTTTTCTTTTTTATTTATTTTAATGAAGTATTTTAAATATTTGATCTCCATTGGATAATGAGGAAAATGTCATCTTTGACACAAATAGAGATATTAGACTGAGATTTTTTTCCTCATTTAAAGCTATGCTTTTCATTTGAGGCCCTCTACTTTAAAGATTTAATTAATTAAAAGATGATTCCCTTACTCTAAGTCTCACTTATCACAGCTACATGATTGACATTCTTACCGGGACATCCAAATGGCATATCAATTGCAATTCTGCCTAACATAGGCCTGAACTGCTGCTGCATGACAATTATTCTTTCCTGAATCTTCTTCACCTCAGTAAACATCATCACTATACCCAATTATTCAGGTGAAAAATCTAGTCATCCTTAATTCTTCTATCCCTTAACTCCATTATCACTGCTGCTGCTGCTGCTAAGTCGCTTCAGTCGTGTCCGACTCTGTGCGACCCCATAGATGGCAGCCCACCAGGCTCCCCCACCCCTGGGATTCTCCAGGCAAGAACACTGGAGTGGGTTGCCATTTCCTTCTCCAATGCACGAAAGTGAAAAGTGCAAGTGAAGTCGTTCAGTCGTGTCCGACTCTTCGCGACCCCATGGACTGCAGCCTACCAGGCTCCTCCATCCATGGGAGTTTCCAGGCAAGAGTACTGGAGTGGGGTGCCATTGCCTTCTCTGCCATTATCACAGTACCATCCAATTCACCAACAAATGCTTTTGGATCCACCTGAAACATATATTCCACATCTGTTTACTTCTCTTTCTTTATACTATATTCACCCTGGTCTAAGTCATTGTTATTTCCAGCTTTGATGACTGCAAAAGTCTCCCAGCTGGTTGTTTCTCTGCTACTTGTGCACCTCTATAATCTACACAAAAGTCATAGTAACATTTTTAAATGTGAAACAGATTTTTTTTCAAACTTCTACATCAAATTTTTTGGTAGCCTCCTACTGAATTTTGAATAAAATCTAAATGGCCAATTAGGTACCACATGATATGACCCTGCCCTTTTCTATGACTTCTCCTTCTTTAATTCCTCACTGCCTATGCTTTTGCCACCTTATACTTCTAGAATAAGCCAAAATCTTTCCCTCCTTAGGGGCTTTGCCTCCAGGTCTCTGCATATCTGGCCCCTTCTAGTCATTCAGTCTCAGTTCAGATGTTCACATTCTCAGTTCACATTCTCACTGACATTCACTCGTAAGTAGCCCTTTCCCACCACTGTAACCCATCACTTTCCATTACAACATTTCAGTTTCCATTTATTTCATAGTATATATGTGTGCTCAGTCACTTCAGTCATGTCTGACCTGGCAGGCTGTAGCCTGCCAGGCACCTCTGTCCACAGAATTCTTCAGGCAAGAATGCTGAAGAGGGTAGCCATTCCCTTCTCCAGGGGATCTTCCCGATCCAAGGATGGAAACTGCATCTTTTATGTCTCCTGCATTGGCAGGTGGGTTCTTAACCACTAGTGCCACCTGGGAAGCCCTTATTTCATAGCATCAATCACTAATTTCATTTATTTGGTTATTTGATTATTTCTACCTCCCTACCCCAATGCCATGCTTACTCCTTGGAAGGAAAGGTATTACCAACCTAGACAGCGTTTTAAAAAGCAGAGACATCACTTTGCCAACAAAGGTCCATCTAGTCAAGGCTATGGTTTTTCCAGTAGTCATGTATGGATATGAGAGTTGGACTATAAAGAAAGCTGAGCACTGAAGAATTGATGATTTTGAACTGTGGTGTTGGAGAAGACTCTTGTGTTGGAGAGTCCCTTGGACTGCAAGGAGATCCAACCAGTCCATCGTAAAGGAGATCAGTCCTGGGTGTTCATTGGAAGGACTGATGTTGAAGCTGAAACTCCAATACTTTGGCCACCTCATGTGAAGAGCTGACTCATTGGGAAAGACCCTGATGCTGGGAAAGATTGAGGGCAGGAGGAGAAGGGGACAACAGAGGATGAGATGGTTGAATGGCATCGCTGACTCAATGGACATGAGTTTGGGTAGACTCCGGGGGTTGGTGATGGACAGGGAGGACTGGCGTGCTGCAGTCCATGGGGTCGCAAAGAGTCAGAAATGACTGATCAACTGAACTGACCCCAATGCCAGTTTAAGACTAAATATTAAAAAACTAAAATCATGGCATCCAGCCCCATTACTGCATGGCAAATTGAAGGGGGAAAGGTGGAAGTAGTGACAGATTTCCTTTTCTTGGGCTCCAAAATCATTGTGGACAGTGACTGCAGCCATGAAATCAGAAGACAATTGCTTCTTGGCAGGAAAGCGATGACAAACCTAGACAGTGTGTTGAAAAGCAGAGACATTACTCTGCTGACAAAGGTCCATATAGTCAAGGCTATGGTCTTCCCACTGGTCATGTACAATTGTGAGGGCTGGACCATAAAGAAGGCAGAACACCAAAGAATTGATGCCTTTGAACTGTGGTGCTGGAGAAGACTCCTGAAAGTCCCTTGGACAGCATGGAAATCAAACCAGTCAATCTTAAGGGAGATCAACCCTGAATATTCACTGGAAGGACTGATGCTGAAGCTGAAGCTCCAGTATTTTGGTCATCTGATGTGAACAGATGACTCCCTGGAAAAGTCCCTGATGCTGGGAAAAATTGAGGGCAGAAAAAGAGGGTGTCAGAGGATGAGATGGATGGACGGCATCACTGATGTAATGAACACGAACTTGGGCAAACTCTGGGAGATGGTGAGGGACAAGGAGGCCTGGCATGCTGCAGTCCATGGAGTCACAAAGAGTCAGATATGACTGGGTGATTGAACAATAAAAACCCCGATGCCATCCTATGAATGGGGATCTAGTCTGTCTAGTTCATCCCTCTATGCCTTGAGTTGTACCTGCATACACTCAGTTCTCCATGAAGATTTGTTAAATGAGCAAAAGAACAAAGTCCCTCCTGTTTGCTTAAATCAATAGAATTCTGGCTATATAGAATTCCCATTTTGTTTTAGGCTTGAAAATGGGAAAATGTGAGGGGAAATGTACATTTTTCTGCAAGGAATGCTAGAAACCCAGGCTCATATAATAGAAAACTTATTATCATAAAGGAAAAAAAAAATAAAGGATAAATTATAAGAAATATTTAGAGATATTTGTGGACAGTAATATACCCATTTCATGGGTGTTGAATCTATATACATCCAGAAGCCCACACCACAGCCTGGCTGGTATGCTACTGCCTTCTATAGAATGCTGAGAAAACTGGGCTTGTGGTCTAATATAACAGGAAGGGCGGTTTGAGAGGCAGCAGGATTACTGCCAATATGACAGGGCCTCTCACCCTCAGCTCCCAGAGGGGAGAGACCAAGAACCACAAAACCACCAAGGCCAGTGCTCTGACTTCTGGAGAATATACAGGCCCCAGGGTAAGTAATGAGCTAGGCCTGGCAGACTGTATGTTATTCCGAGATGAGATGAAGAGAAACAGAGCAGAGATGGATGAGCGCCCGTGGGAAAAGGCGAGTATCAGCTCTCACACACACCATTGTGCCCTGCGTGACTGGGTTAAACAGAAATCTGGCAGGCAGCGAGAACAGGAACTGAAGGAAGCAAAAAAGAGCAGACAATGCACTGCTCTCTCATTCTCTAACTTTCTGGTGAGGAAATAAAATGTTGCTACCAAGTACCACGTGATGGCATTAATTATCTCATTCTTCCATCATCAAGAGAGAATCGATTCATATTATCATTAATGTGAGGTCACTTTAGAAAAGGTAGTACATTGTAGTGATTAGTAATTGAAATTCTGGATCCCATGCAAACTTGGGCTCAAATTATGGTTTTATCTCATAGAACCATAACACTTTTTTTATAGTGAGGATGCTTTATTAACACTACATGAGATTGTATAAGGAAAAAATAGATGGTTCATGTGAAAAGATTAATTCAGCACCTGAAACAGAGAGCTCTCAATAAATAACAAAATATAAACAAGATATGAAATTACTATTTTACCATCTAATCTTCTTTTATCTTCCAATGGACAAAGCAAGTGGTCTAAATAAACACACATATTCTCCACAAAAAGAATCTATGGGATATTTTGAATGTGAAAGAAGTTAAGGAGCTAAAAAAGGTAAGTGTTCTATATTTAAAATATGTGTAGGTCTAGAAATCCCCCCAAAAGTCAACTATGAGCTGCAGGCTTTTAATTATTAAGAGCAATAGCCAGTTGTCAAATAAAGAACAAATAATATAATTTTAGAATTAAAATATAAACTTTTATATTGATGCAATATACTATTATTTTCCACTTGTTTGGCAAGGAATAAAAAGTTGAAGGATGACATTTAATAATAATAGTGTATAAAGAAATATGTACCCTTGTACACTTCTGTTGGAAGCATAAGTAAATATAAACTCTCTGGAGGACAATTTTCCAACATGTGCCAAACACTTTAAAAATGCTTCATCTTTGATCCAGAACTTATTCTAAGAAAACAACAAAGGAGTTCCACAAAGATACATGCATAAGTATCTCATTTTAGATTTTTTAACAGTCCTTCCTGCTCACAGAAATCTTGCCTGTCCATTGTTGAGATTTTGCTAAATAAATTATGGTAAATATTTTGTAGCCACTGAAAATGATAATATAGATATACATTGACATTACAAAGCTCATGATACATTGCCATTCATTGTAAAAGTTAATATTTTCCTGCACTTAGAAATATGATATCAGTTCTTTGCTGTATATATCATTAAGTATAAAAAAGAAAGTGAGAACGTGGCAAAATTGGCAGAGTAGGAAGACCCTGAGCTCACTTCTCCCATGATTGTTGTTGTTTAGTTGCTAAGTTGTGTCTGACTCTTTGAGGCCCCATGGATTGTAGCCCTCCAGGCTCCTCTACCCATGGGATTTCCCAGGCAAGAATGCTGGATTGTTTTGCCATTTTCATCTCCAGCGGATCTTCCGACCCAGGGGTCAAACTTAGGTCTCCTGCTTGGCCAGCAGAATCTTTACCACTGAGTCACCTGGGAAGTCCACCCCCTCTCATAAGCACACTACAATTACAAATATTTATAGAGCAGTTGTCAATGAAAACAACCCAAAGACTAGCAGAAGAGATCTTCTATAACTGAAGATATAAATAAGGAATCACAATAAAATAGGGAGGAGGAGCAGAGACAAGGTAGAGTCACGATCTGTACCCCCAGGTAGGCAACCCACAAATGGGAGAATAATCACAATTAAAGAGGTTTTTCCCCAAAAGAATGAGGCCTCTGAGCCCCACATCAGGATCCCCAATCTGAAGGTCCTGCACCAAAAAGTGAGGTCCCCAAACATTTGGATTTGAAGGCCAATGGGGTATACTTCCAGGAGAGTCAGAGGTCTGCAGAAACCAGTCTCTGCTCTTAAAGGACTCACACAAACTCTCACACACTCCAAGATCCAGGGCAGAAGCAGCATTTTGAAAGAAGTGTGGGGCAGACACACTTGCTGATCTTGGAGAGCCTCCCCTAGAAGCAGCTGGAAACTGGAACTCATCCAGGGAAAAAAGATGCTGGCAGCAGCCATATAGGGGCAGCAGCTATTTAGCTCCTAAATGGTGCTGGCAAGTGCCATTTTGGAACACTCCTTCTGTCATATAGGCACTAGGACCAGCTCCTCCCACTAGCCAGTCAGTATCTTGGGGACACTCCAGGTCAAGCAATTTTGGTTGGGGTCATAGTCACACCCACCTGCAGGGTGCCTACCGTAAGACCTCTGGCAGCCCCCAGTCATCCCAGGACTCGATAGTACCCACCAGAGCATCCAGGGCCCAGCTCCACACATCAGTGGGCCAGCACTATCTCTGGGGCACGCATCACCCTGCAGCTAGCCATGTCAGAAGCCAGCCTCACCAGCCAGCCAGTTGACACCAGACCTGGGACCCTCCTAGGTCACAACCTCACCAATCAGTAGGCTGACACTAACTCTGGGACTCCATGTGCCCCATTACCAGCACCATGGGACCCTGCTTTGCCCACCAGAAAGCCTATACTAGCCCCAAGACCACCCAGGGTTCTGCAGCCAGCCAACTCAGGACATGATCCTGTCTGCTAGTGGGTCAGCATCAGGATTCCTCTGGTCATGCAGCCAGCCCTGCCAGGACCTAGTTCCACCAACCAACTGGAACAAGGTCAGTCATGCGTATCAGAATGCCCATGGTAGTCAGTCCACCTCAACAGAAGGGCAAATGCAGCCCAAATAGAGGGCACCTCTAGGACACATAGCTGTGGTGACCAGAGGGAAGTGTACTGTTGGGCCCCATAGAATGTCTTCTGCATAGGGCTATGTCTCCAAGTTCAGGAAATATACATAGAAATGAAAGTGAATTGGTCAAAATGAGGCAACAGAGGAATATGTCCCAAATGAAGGAACAAGATAAAAACTCAGAAGAAAAAGTAAGTAAAGTGGAGATAAGCAATCTACCTGATAAAGAATTCTAGGTAATAATCATAAAAATGCTCAAAGAACTCAGAGGAAGAATGGAAAAACATAGTAAGAAGTTTCACAAAGAGTTAGAAAAATATAAAAAATAACCAAAGAGAGCTGAAGAATACAATAACTGAAACAATATACTAGAAGGAATCAACAGTATAACCCTAACCCTAACTAATTAATTTAAAAAATAAACTGCAAACTAGAAGACAGAGTGATTACCTAAGGTAAATGTAGAAAGGAAAAAAGAATTTTTTAAAAATGAGGTGCATGTAAGAGACTTCTGGGACAATGTCAAGTGTACCAACATTCATATTAAGAGGTTCCCAAAGACCTACCTTATAGCACAGGAACCTCTGCTCAGTATATATAACAACCTAAATGGGAAGTGAATTTGAAAAAAAAATAGATACATGTATATGAATAACTAAATTACTTTGCTGTACATCTGAAAGTAACACAACATTGTTAATCAACTATACTCTAGTATGAAATAAAATGTTTTTTTCAAAAGTCATCCCAAAAGGAGAAAAGAGAAATAAAATTTCAGAGAATATACTTGAAGACAAAATAACTGAAAATTTCCCTAACATGAGAAAGGAAATAGATATTCAGGTCAAGGAAGTAGAGTCAGGATCAACAGGATCAATCCAAGAACCCGACCCCAAGACACATTCTAATTAAAATGGTAAAAATTAAAGACAGAAGATATCAGAAACAGCAAGGAAAAAGCAATAAATTATGTACAAGGAAAGTCCTTCCCGTAAGACTCAGCTGAAATTTTAGCAGAAAATATGCAGGCAAGAAAGGAGTGACACAATATACATAAAGTGATGATAGGGAAAAACCTACAAGCAAGAATATTCTGTCTGGCAAAGATATCATTAAGATTTGAAGGATTAAAAGTTTTACAGATAGAGTTAGAAGTTTTACAGAAAAGCAAGAGCTATCTCCAAGAGGTGGTGCAGTGGTCAAACATCAGCCTGTAAAGCAGGCAACTTGCGAGTTTGATCCCTGGGTCAGGAAGATCCCCTGGAAAAGGAAATGGCAACCCACTCCAGTAGTCTTGCCTGGAAAATTCCATGGACAGAGGAGCCTGGTGGGCTACAGTCCATGGTGTCGTGATGAGTCAGGCATGACTGAGCGCGAGCACACAAGAGTTAAAAGACATTCATCAACACAAAACAGCTGCACTAAAAATGTTAAAGGGACTTCTCTAAGAGGAAAGGAAAAGGCCACAAAATGAAAAATCTCATTGGTAAAGGCAAATATATAGTAAAAATAGTAGATCAACCACTTATATAGCTAGTAGGAAGATTAAAAGACGAAAGTAGTAAAATCATCTAAATCCACAATAAGTAGTTAAGGGATTACACAACACAAAATGATGTAAAATATGATGTCAAAAACAGTGAATGTGGGGGGGTGAATTAAAAATGCAGAGTCATTAAATGCATCTGATCTTAAGAGATCAGCAACTTAAAATAATTACATATACATAAATTATTATATATACACTTCATGGAAATCACAAATCCCAAATTTATAATAGATGCACACACAAAAAGAGAAAGGGATAAAATGTGACACTAAAAGTGAAAGTTGCTCAGTCGTGTCTGACTCTTTGTGACCCCATGGCATATACAGTCCATGGAATTCTCCAGGCCAGAATACTGGAGTGTGTAGGCTTTCCCTTCTCCAGGGGATCTTCCCAACCCAGGGATCAAACCCAGGTCTCCCACATTGCAGGAGGATTCTTTACCAGCTGAGCCACAAGGGAAGCCCAAGAATACTAGAGTGGGTAGCCTAGCCCTTCTCCAGCAGATCTTCCCAACCCAGGAATCAGACCAGGGTCTCCTGCATTGCAGGCTGATTCTTTACCAGCTGAGCTACCGAGGAAGCCTGTGACACTAAAGATAGTCTTCAAATCACAGGGGAAGAGCACAAAAGAAGAAAGGAACAAAAAAGAACTGCAAAAATAACACCTAATCAATTAACAACATGGCAGCAAATACACAGCTATGATAATTACTTCAAATGTGAACAGACTTAATGTTCCAATTGAAAAATATAGAATGGCTGAATGGATGTAAAAACAAGATCCATACATGCTGCCTACGAGAGACTCACTTCAGCTTTAAAAACACACACAGACTGAAAGTGAGGGGATGGAAAAGGTATTTCATGCAAATGGAAACATAAAGAAAGCCAGGTGCTTACATGAGACACAATAAAAACACTGTAAAAAGAGATAAAGATATTACATAATAATAATTATGTAATCAATCCAGGAAGACATAACAATTATTAAGAAGAATATGTCCCCAACATAGGAGTACCTAAATACAAAAAGCAAATATTAACAACCAGGAAAGATAAATAGCCAGTACTACAATAGTAGCATGGGAATTTAACATCCCACTTACATCATTCAGACAGAAAATTAATAATGAAACACTGGCCTAAAATGATACATGTAGTTCAAATGGTGTTAAGAGATACATATAGAATATTCCACCTGAAAGCAGCAGAATACATACTCTTTTCAAGTGCACATGGAGCATTCTCCAGGACAGATCATATACTAGGCCATGAAACAAGTCTCAGTAAATTTAAGAAGATTGAAATCATAACTAAACATCTTTTCTAAGGCAAACGCTATGAGGCTGGAAATCAACTACAAGAAAAAAATTTTCAAAACACAAAAGTATGTGTTGGCTAAACAATATGCAACTAAACAACCAGTAGGGCACTGAAGAAATCAGAAAGGAAATAAATACCTGGAGTCAGATGAAAACAAAAGCAAAATCAATGGTACTCAGCAAAAGCAGTTCTAAGAGGGAACTTTACAGTGATAAAGACTATATCAGGAAACAAGAAAAACCTGAAATAAACAAACTAACATTACAACTAAAGGAACTAGATAAACAAGACATACAAAACCAGAATTCAGTATAGGGAAAGAAATAACAAAGATCAGAACAGATAAATGAAATAGATATTAAAGCTAACAAAAGATCAATGAAACTAAGAACTGTTTATTTGAAAAAAAATTTATAAACCTTTAGTAGACAGACTCATCAAGAAAAAAAAAAGACAATCCAAATAAATAAAATCAGAAGTAAAAAAGTATAAGATAAACTGACAAAAAATTGCAGAGGAAGCACACTTCCAAACTCATTCTACAAGTATCATCCTGATAATAAAATCAAAGATATACTTTAAAAAAAGAAAATTACAGGTTAATATCACTGATGAGCATAGATGCAAAAATCTGGGACAAAATATCAACAAACTGAATTTGAGAATATATTAAAAGGATCATATAGGATATATCATGATCAAGTGGGATTTATCCTAGGGATGGAAGGATGGCTCCATATCCACAAATCAATCACTGTGATACACTGCATTGCTGTTGTTGTTCAGTTGCTCAGTTCTGTCTGACCTTTTGCAACCCCATGGATTGCACATGCCAGGCTTCCCTGTCCTTCACCATCTCCTGAAGCTTTCTCAAACTCATGTCCATTGAGTCAGTGATGTCATCCAACCATCTCATACTCTTTTGTCTCCTTTTCCTCCTGCCTTCAATCTTTCTGGCATCAGGGTCTTTTCCAATGAATTGACTCTTCACATCAGGTGGCCAAAGTATTGGAGTTTCAGCTTCAACATCAGTCCTTCCAATGAATATTCAACGTTTATTTCCTTTAGGATCGACTGATTTGATCTGCTTGCAGTCCAAGGGACTCTCAAGAGTCTTCTTCAGCACCACAGTTCAAAAGCATCAATTCTTTGGTGCTCAGCATTCTTTATGGTCCAACTCTCACATCCATACATGACTAGTGGAAAAACCATAGCTTTGATTATACAGACCTTTGTTGGCAAAGTAATATCTCTGATTTTTAATATACTGTCTAGGTTGGTCATAGCTTTTCTTCCAAGGAGCAAGTGTCTTTTAATTTCATGGCTGCAGTCACCATCTGCAGTGATTTTGGAGCCCCCCAAAATAAAGTCTGACACTATTTCCCCTGTTTCCCCATCTATTTCCCATGAAGTGATGGGACCAGATGCCATGATCTTAGTTTTCTGAATGTTGAGCTTTAAACCAACTTTTTCACTCTCCTCTTTCACTTTCATCAAGATGGTTTTTAGTTTCTCTTTGCTTTCTTCCATAAGGGTGGTGTCATCTGCATATCTGAAGTTATTGATATTTCTCCCAGAAATCTTGATTTCAGCTTGTGCTTCATCCAGCCCAGTATTTAGCATGATGTGATGTACTCTGCATATAAGTTAAATAAGCAGGGTGACAACACACAGCCTTGATGTACTCCTTTCCCCATTTTGAACCACATTAACACCACAGTAACAGGTTGAAAAAATAAAAATGACATGATCATCTTAATAAATTAAAAAAAAAATCTTCTGACAAAATTCAGCATCCATTTATAACCTAATTTCTCCACAAAGTGGGTACAGAGGAAACAGACCTCAACATAATAAAGGCCATTATATGACAAGTCCACAGCTAACATCATATTCAATGGCAAAAACCTAAAGGCATTTCTTTTAAGATCAGGAACAAGACAATGATAACCACTCTTGTCACTTTTATTCAACAGAGTATTGGAAGTCTTAGTCATACCAATGAGGCAAGAGAGAGAAATAAAGGAATCTAAATTGGAAAGACAGAAGAAAGGCTGTACTGTTTGCAGATGACATAATACGACACATAAAATATTCTCAAGACACACCCCCAAACTTGCTAGAATTCATGAATGAATTTGGTAAAATAGCAGGATAGAAAATTAATATATGTAAATCTGTTGCATTTCCATATACTATAATTGAACTATCAGAAAGAGAAATAAGGAAAACAATTCTATCTGCGTCAACATCAAAAAGAATACAGATGCATACTACTCTATATAAAACAGATAAACAACAAGGTACTACTATACAGCACAGGGAACTGTATTCAATATCTTATAATTACCTATAATATAAAGTAATCTGAAAAAGAATATATATATCAGAATGTATATTGATATATGATATATATGAAATATTTTATATCAGAAATTAACACAATATTATAAACCAACTATACTTCCATAAAAAATAAAAATTAAAATAAATTATCATCCAAAAAATATTAATGGTTTTTGGATGTCTTTTTACACTACTATCAATCTTTGTTTGCTTCGCCTAAACTACATCCAATTTCTTTTGTCTCATCAGCACAATAATGGTACACTATCAATTTTTTTCTTATCCACTATTACTTGACCAAAATATTGGCTTGATCAGAGAACACATTAGAGAACAGCACTGACTGGGAATGGTTCTCCTTGTCTTGTTTTCAGTGTTCTTGTGAAGGAAAGTCACCTAGTCTTCTGGGACCATTTTTTCCCTTGTAAGTGATAAAATGAGACAGCAATATACTGGAAGCATACAAGTAAAACCATAATGGTAGTTAGAGTATTTCGAAAATCTATCATTTTAGCTACATGATTTAATTTAAAACCAAAGGAGTAAGAAACAATAGGATGACTAGCCAGATGAACAGTTTTAAGGCTTGATATTGAAAATCCATTTCTCCTTTTTTAAAAGCAGCCAGAACTTTTTAAAGCGCTGTATTGTTTCCCACTATAATTCATGTCATCACTAACACCTAAAGCATGAAAGATGCCTGCCTCTTGCTTGCCTTGGGTGTTAGTGAGGTTGTGGCAGCCACTGAAAGAGAACTCAAATTTTGGCAATAAAAGTCACTTTTTACTTGAGTTTTCTCCTCTTTCCTTCCAAGTCAATGTGTACTTAGTTAATGATTTTGATGCCATTTTGGACCAAATAGAATAAATGTAGAGCCAAATGTACAGCTTATTTCATGGTATGTTTAGAATCAGCCCTACACTGCCAAAGTGAGGGAAAAAGTTGGATAAATCTGAATAGTACAGACAGCTCCTCTGGAAAATTTGCCTTGTCTGTCTGGGATTACCTGAATTATCAGTAAGCATTCATTTGTATACAAAAAATGTTTTCCTTTTGGACAAAGTTTTTGTTTTGCAGGAAACAAATGGAATCTGTTTTCACTACCAACCATCCAGTTGGAATATGTTGACCAAAATGACACAGTAGAGAATATGATGGAGAGAATATTAGAGAATATTGTGGAAAATATTCAGAAAAAATTCTCACAGTAGAGAATATTGCAGAAAAATCTTCACTACCCAAGAATATATAAGTTCTCTATCTGTGTAGGGGATACCTGCATTTCTATACACTAAAAATGAACTAACTAGGCAAAAAATAAGTTAAAACAATTACCTTTACAATAGCACCACAAAGAATAATATATTTAGGATTAACTTTAACCAAGAACGTGAAAGATGTATACACTGAAAATTATAAAATATTTATAGGGCTTCCCTGGTGGTCCAGTGGCTAAGAATTCACCTGCCAGTGCAAGGGAGGTGGGTCTATCTCTGCTCTGAAAAGATCCCTCATGCCATGTGACAACTAAGCCTGTGCACCACGACTACTGAGCCAGTGCTGTACAGCCTGTCAGTCACAACCAATGAGTTGAGCCACAACTACTGAAGCCTGTGGGTCTAGAGCCCATATGCTGCAACAAGAGCAGCCACCACAGTGAGAAGCCAATGCATCGCAACTAGAGAGTAGTCCCCATTCTCCACAACTAGAGAGAGCTGGCTCTCAGCGACAAAGACTCGGCACAGCCAGAAATAAATAAAAAATAACAATCTGTAAAAAATTATAAAAGAAATTGAAAAGGACACAAGTAAATCGAAAAAGACATAAATAAATAGAGAAATATTCCATGTTCATGGATTGGAAGAAGTAAAGCTATTAAAGTATTCATAGTACTCAAAGTCATTTACAGATTTAACATAATGCCTATCAAAATTCTAATGGCATTCTTCATAGAAATAGGGGGAAAATTAATCCTGAAATCCATATGGAACTGCAAATGGGCCTAAATAGCTAAATTCTTAAACACGAGCTTTGAACAAGAAGATCAATGCTAAAAACACCACAGTTCCTGATTTCAAAATATATTACCAAAAAAAGTGATGAGAAATTAGACCACTGAGAATATATTACAAAGCTCTAGTAATCTAAACAGTATGGTACCAGCATAAAAACAGATATATATGTCAGTGGAAGAGAAAAGACAGAAAATCCATACATTTATGGTCAGCTGATCTTCAATAATGGCGCAAAGAATAACACTCATTAATAAATACTGTTGGAAAAACTGCATATCTACAATCAAAGGAGTAAAATTGGATCCATGTCTCCTACCATATAAATAATGAATTCAAGATGGATTCAAGGCTTAAATTTAAGACCTGATATCATAAGACTCTAGAAGTAAACATAGGAAAACCCCTTGACATTGGCCTGTGCAATGATTTTTTTTTTTTTAAGATATGCTCCCCTAAGCACAAGCAACAAAAGCAAAAATAGACAAGTGGGATTACATCTAACCTAAAGCTTCTGCATGGCAAGGCAAACAATCAACAGAGTAAAAAGGCAACCTAAAAAATGAGAAAAATATTTGCAAATCATACATCTGATACGGAATTAATATTCAAAATATATAAGAACTCCTACAATTCCATAGCAAAATATAAAAGATAACCTGATTAAAATATAAGCAAAAGGCCTGAATAGACATTTCTCAAAAGAAGACACAAATGGCCATCGAGTGTACAAAAAGATAATCAGTATCACTAACCATTAAGGAAATTCAAATAGAAACCACAGCATTATAGCACTTCACACCTCTCAAGGTGGCAATTATTTAAAAAACAACAAAGCAAGCAAACAAAAACGAGAGTAGGTGAAGATGCAGAGAAAACTGGAACTTTGGTACAGATACTAGGGAATATAATTTGGTACAGCCATCATGGAGCAGTATGAAGGTTCTTCAAAAAATTAAAAATAGACTATTACATAGCAATTCTACTCTGAACATATATATAAAAGAAACGAAAGCAATATCTTCACTCCCATGTTCACTGCAGCATTATTCACAATAGCCAAGATACAAAAAAACCTAAGCAATTGTCAGTGGATGAATGAGAAAATAAAATGTGCTGTATTTATGATGGAGCAGGATGTGACATGGTGCCCCCTCAAAAGAGCCTGAGCAGGGCTTTGGAATGTTTGGTGTTCTCTCCCAAGTGTGCTGCAGGCCCAGGTGTATGTATATAAGAGAATATTCAGTCAGTTCCATTCAGTCACTCAGTTGTGTCCGACTCTTTGCAACCTGGTGAACTGCAGCACACCAGGCCTCCCTGTCCATCATCAACTCCCAGAGTTTACTCAAACTCATGTCCATTGAGTTTGTGATGCCATCCAACCATCTCTTCCTGTGTCATGCCCTTCTCCTGCCTTCAATCTTTCCCAGCATCAGGGTCTTTTCCTATGACTCAGTTCTTTGCATCAGGTGGCCAAAGTACTGGAGTTTTAGCTTCAGCATCAGCCCTTCCAATGAATATTCAGGACTGTTTTCCTTTAGGATGGACTGGTTGGATCTCCTTGCAGTCCAAAGGACTCTCAAGAGTCTTCTCCAACACCACAGTTCAAAAACATTAATTCTTCAGTGCTCAGCTTTCCTTGTAGTTCAACTCTCACATCCATCCGTGACTACTGGAAAAGCCATAGCTTTGACTAGATGGACCTTTGTTGGCAAAGTAATGTCTCTGCTTTTTAATATGCTATTTTGGTTGGTCTTAACTTTCCTTCCAAGGAACAAGTATCTTTTAATTTCATGGGTGCAGTCACCATCTGCAGTGATTTTGGAGCCCAAAAATATAAAGTCAGCCACTGTTTTCACTGTTTCCCCATCTATTTGCCATGAAGTGATGGGACCAGATGCCATGATCTTAGTTTTCTGAATGTTGAGCTTTATGCCAACTTTTTCACTCTCCTCTTTCACTTTCATCAAGAGATTCTTTAGTTCATCTTAACTTTCTGCCATAGGGGTGGTGTAATCTGTATATCTGAGGTTATTGATATTTCTCCTGGCAATCTTGATTCCAGCCTGTGCTTCATCCAGTCCAGAGTTTCTCCTGATGTACTCTGCATATAAGTTAAATAAACAGGGTGACAATATACAGCCTTGATGTACTCCTTTCCCAGTTTGGAACCAGTCTGTTGTTCCATGTCCAGTTCTAACTGTTGCTTCCTGACCTGCATACAGATTTCTCAAGAGGCGGGTCAGGTGGTCTGGTATTGCCATCTCTTTCAGAATTTTCCAGCATGCAGCAGCTGCATGGCACTTGAGCAAGTGGTGGCTGCACCTTGCTGGGATGGCTGTGAGGAGATATTCCACGTCTAAGATCAGAGAAATCCCAGTAAGATGGTAGGAGGGGCAAACTCACATTTAGAATCAAACCCCATTCCTGCCAGAGATGCTCAGATGACTCAAACAAACCTTGTGTACACCAGGACCCTGGGACCCGACAGAGACGGGGACAGAACTGTGTTTGAGCATCTGCTGTGGAGGTACGGGTCAGCAGTGGACTACCACAGGGACAGGGGCTCTGGGTGCAGCAGACTCGGTTATGGTATAAGCCCTCTTGGAGGAGATTGCTATTAACCCCACCATAGAGCCACCAGAACTTACTCAGGACTGGGAAATAAAGTCTTGGAGGGCACAAACAGAACCTTGTGTGCACCAGGACCCAGGAGAAAGGAGTAATGACCCCACAAGAGACTGACCCAGACTTGCCAGGGAGTGTCCAGGAGTCTCCAGTGGAGGTGTGGGTTGGCGGGGGCCTGCTGCAGGGTTGGGGGTACTGAGTGTAGCAGTACATGCAGGGGATCTTTTGAAGGAGTTCACCATTATCTTCATTACCTCCACTATAGTTTGGTCCCACTAAATAGCAGGGAGGGAACACAGGTCCACCCATCAACAGAAAAATTGGATTAAAGATATACTGATCATGGCCCAGTCCATCAGAACAAGACCCAGGTTCCCCTGGAAAAGAAATGGCAACCCACTCCAGCATTCTTGCCTGGAGAATCCCATGGATGGAGGAGCCTGATAGGCAACAGTCCACAGGGTCGTAAAGAGTTGGACATGACTGAGCGACTTCACTTTCCTTTCCTTTTCCTTTCAGTCTCTCCCATCAGGAAGCTTCCATAAGCCTCTTATCCTTCTCTATCAGAGGGCAGACAGACTGAAAACCACAATCACAGAAAACTAGCCATTCTGATCACATGGACCACAGCTTTGTCTAACTCAATGAAACTGAGCCATGCTGTGTAGGGCCACCCAAGATGGATGGGTCATGGTGGAGAGTTCTGACAAAATGTGGTCCACTGGAGAAGGGAATGGCAAACCACTTCAGTATTCCTGCCTTGAGAACCCCACAAACAGTATGAAAAGGCAAAAAGATAGGACACTGAAAAATGAACTCCCCAGGTTGGTAGGTGCCCAATATGCTGTTGGAGATCAGTGGAGAAATAACTCCAGAAAGAATGAAGAGACAGAGCCAAAGCAAAAACAACACCCAGTTGTGGATGTGACTGGTGATGGAAGCAAGGTCTGATGTTGTAAAGAGCAATATTGCACAGGAACCTGGGATGTTAGGTCCATGAATCAAGGCAAATTGGAAGTGGTCAAACAGGAGATGGCAAGAGTGAACGTCCACATTTTAGGAATCAGCGAACTAAAATGGACTGGAATGGGTGAATTTAACTCAGATGACCATCATATCTATTACTGTGGGCAGGAATCCCTTAGAAAAAATGGAGTAGCCATCATAGTACTTGGATGCAATCTCAAAAATGACAGAATGATCTCTGTTCATTTCCAAGGCAAACAATTCAATATCATGGTAATCCAAGTCTATGCCCCGACCAGTAATGCTGAAGAAGCTGAAGTTGAACGGTTCTTATGAAGACCTACAAGACCTTCTAGAACTAACACCCCCAAAAGGATGTCCTTTTCATTATAGGGGACTGGAATGCAAAAGTAGGAAGTCAAAAACACCTGGAGTAACAGGCAAATTTGGCCTTGGAATAGAAAATTAAGCAGGGCAAAGAGAATGCACTGGTAATAGCAAATGCCCTCTTCCCATAACACAAGAGAAGACTCTACATATGGACATCACCAGATGGTCAATACCAAAATCAGATTGATTATATTCTCTTCAGCCAAAGATGGAGAAGCTCATACTGTCAGCAAAACAAGACTGGGAGCTGACTGTGGCTCAGACCATAAACTTTTTATTGCCAAATTCAGACTTAAATTGAAGAAAGTAGGGAAAATCACCAGACCATTCAGGTATGACCTAAATCAAATCCCTAACAATTATACAGTGGAAGTGAGAAATAGATTTAAGGGACTAGATCTGATAGACAGAGTGCCTGATGAACTATGGATGGAGGTTCATGACATTGTACAGGAGATGGGGATCAAGACCATCCCCAAGAGAAAGAAATGCAAAAATGCAAAATGGCTGTCTGAGGAGGCCTTACAAATGGCTGTGAAATGGAAGCAAAAAGCAAAGGAGAAAAGGAAAGATATACCTATTTGAATGCAGAGTTCCAAAGAATAGCAAGGAGAGATAAGAAAGCCTTCCTCAGTGAACAGTGCAAAGAAATAGAGGAAAACAATAGAATGGGAAAGACTAGAGATCCCTTCAAGAAAATTAGAAAAATACAAGGGAAGATTTCATGCAAAGATGGGCTCAATAAAGGACAGAAATGGTATGGACCTTACAGAAGCAGATGATACTAAGAAGACGTGGCAAGAATACACAGAAGAACTATACAAAAAAGATCTTCACGACCCAGATAATCATGATGCTGTGATCACTCACCTAGAGACAGGCATACAGGAATGTGAAGTCAAGTGGGCCTTAGGAAGCATCACTACGAACAAAGCTAGTGGAGGTGATGGAATTCCAGTTGAGCTATTTCAAATCCTAAAAGTTGATGCTGTGAAAGTGCTGTACTCAATATGCCAGTAAATTTGGAAGACTCAGCAGTGGCCACAGGACTCAAAAATGTCAGTTTTCATTCTAATCCCAAATAAAGGCAATGCCAAAGAATGTTCAAACTACTGCGCAATTGCACCCATCTCACATGCTAGTAAAGTAACATTCAAAATTCTCCAAGCCAGGCTCCAACAGTACATGAACTAACAATAGAATATTAGTCAGCCTTAAAAGAAAAGGTAATCCCACTATTTGCATAAACACAGATGAAATGGGTGGATATTACATTAAATAAGATAGCCCAAACATAGAAAGACAAGTACTGTAGGCTCTCATATGTGAAAAAAAGAATTCATACTCTATGATGGTTGCCAAGGGTTGAGGAAATGGGGGAGTTAGGAAGATGTTGATCAAAGGGTACAAAGTTTCAGTATGAAATTTGATTGAGTTCTGGCAGCAACTGTAGTGTGGTAACTATAGCTAATAATATGCTATTGCTTACTTAAAATGTGTGAACAGAGTAGAATTTAAGTGTTCTCATCATATACACGAAATTGCTAAATGTTGAGTTTATGGGTATGTTAGTAGAATTCTTGGATTTCACATCAAAAGTACAATTCATAAAAGGAAAACTAAGAAACTGGACTTCGTTAATTTTTGTGTGTGTGTGTGAAGGATCTTGTGAGAAGGGTGAAAAGACAAACTACAGACTAAGAGAAAAGATTTGCAAATCACATGTATGACAAAGGCTTAAT
This sequence comes from Bison bison bison, assembly GCF_000754665.1. Lineage (NCBI taxonomy): Eukaryota > Metazoa > Chordata > Mammalia > Artiodactyla > Bovidae > Bison > Bison bison. The sequence continues at coordinate 1,080,708 of NW_011494740.1, forward strand.
ATCTATGATTATAAAGAACCTCAAAACTCAGAAGTTCAACAAAAAAAATACATAAACTAGTTAGAGTATAGGCAAAGGAGGTAAAGACATATTTAATGAAAATGTATAGATGGCAAATAAGCACATGAGAAAAAGTCATCATCAGTCATATAGAAATTAAAGTTAAAGCCACAGTGAGATATCACTATACACCATTAGAATAGCTAGAATAAAAGAACAGTGACCACACCAGATGCAGCCAAAAATACAGAGAAATTGGATGACTTATTATTGCTAGTAGGAATATAAAATGGTACAGCCATTATGACAAACAACTTGGCACTTTCTTCTAAAATTAAAAACACATTTACTGTACAACCCAGCTGCTGTACTCTTGGGTATTTATTTCAGGGAAATGAACACTTATGTTCACACAAAATCTCTACTTGAATTTTTACAGCAGATTTATTTGTATTAACCAAAAATTGTAAACAGCATAGATGTCTTACAATAGGTAAATGGTTAAACAAACCATGGTGCAATCATACCATGGATTACACAGAGGGGGGAAAAAAAAGGAACACAGTATTGATGTACACAACAAACTCAATGAATCTCCAGAGAAATACGCTAAGTGCAAAAAACCTGCCCCCAAAGGGCTATTATGATTCCATTCATAGAACATTCTTAAAATAATAGAACTACAGAAATTAAAAACAAATTCTTTGTCAGGGATTAAGGAAGGGATGAGGAAGAGAGAAAAAATGGGTGTGGCTATAAAAGGGCAACATGAGGAATCTGTGTTATGTTGTATATATTCTATATCTGGATCATATCAATTTTCACATCCTGGTTGTAATATCACACTATAGTTTTGCCAGGTGTTACATTGAGGAAAAAATAAAAGGTAAGAAGGAAGGAATAGTGAGGAAATAATAATTTTATAACCATATGTGAATCTATAATTGTCACAAAATTAAAAGTTTAGAAAACATCATTAATGATTTTAAAGGAAGGAGCACAGAATCGGATTCAGAGGACCTAGGATTTTGTTCAGTAACACTACTCAGGAGTCATGACCTTGAGTAAGTCACAACTTTCCATAGTTTTCTAATTTGTACAATGTGTAGGTTAGACACATTGCCCTCTGAAATCAAGTTACAGTTATACAAGTCTCTGACAGGTTTTTATTTCTTAGAAAAGAGTATCTGCATAAAATATACCCATTTCTACACAACTAAAATAGAGTTCTAGCTCACTAATGGAGAAGGCAAGGGCACTCCACTCCAGTACTCTTGCCTGGAAAATCCCGTGGATGGAGGAGCCTGGTAGGCTGCAGTCCACGGGGTCACTAAGAGTTGGACATGACTGAGCAACTTCACTTTCATTTTTCACTCTCATGCGTTGGAGAAGGAAATGGCAACCCACTCCAGTGTTCTTGCCTTGAGAATCCCAGGAACAGAGAAGCCTAGTGGGCTGCCATCTATGGGGTCACACAGAGTTGGACACGACTGAAGCGACTTAGCAGCAGCAGCAGCAGCTCACTAATAGGCAAATTTCTAAAGCATTCTCAGCCCAGCCCAAGATAGCATTTCCCCATGACGTTAGAGATGAAAAACTAGTTTAAGATTAAATTAGAAACTCTATCTTCTCAGACTATCCAAAGTCCAAATAAATATTTGCATTATAGATTTTTTTTTTTCTTCAGAAAGTGAAGCTTTTCCCAGACACTGTTTCACGAGGAGGGGAGATAACCCACACATATGTGGCAGGTCCTTTAATTCATCCTAACTTCAGCAGTGTTGGGTTTGGCTTAGTTATTAGGACTAAAACATTTACAGGCATTTAGGACACACTTCTTCTGGTCTTCTATCACCAGTTGATTGACTCCAAGACGTTTGTGTGTAAACCTGCCATTCTTGCTAGAAGCTAGTCTGTAATATGTTATATATCCACACAATGTTCTTTTTTAAAAAAGTTATTTCCTCTATTAAAATCCACAAGGTCTTCAAGGAACTTTAAAGAAACAAAATTATTTAAAAGCCACATGACTTAAATTCACAAAGGTTTTTCTTAAATACTTGGAATGCTCTTATTCTGAGTTCACCTTGCATTGGTACTGATACATACACAAATTAATAGTGATACAATTCTGTGTGTACAATGTGCACAAAACTATGGAATAGATGACGGTTTGGTAGTGGCTACTTGTGATTCTAACTAATTAACTATGGATATCATTCTATATGCTTAAATATAAAACTAGGGTCCCTAAGCTGTAAAGAAAAATAAACTTAACAGGGTTTGGGGACTCTGAAGATCTTTGTAGGTATCATGCTTGAGTTTTCCTTGGGAGTTCAAAGAAAATGCAGAGTTAGAGATGGTTTATGTACTTTTTGGAATTTATTAATACACAAGTTTTTATTAGAACCCTATTATGTGCCAAGTGCTATCTAAGTGATGGAGGATGTTTTATAGACAAATAGGTAAGTATCGTTAAGTGCTATGATAGAGGTAAGCACTAAGTACTAGTAGAGGACACAGGAAATTTTCTAACCCACATTTGAATTACTCTTTTTAATGGGCTTCCCTGATGGCTGAGATGGTAAAGTATCTGCCTGCAATGTGGGAGATCCAGGTTCTATCCCTGGGTTGGGAAAATCCCCTGGAGAAGGGAATGGACAGAAGAGGACTTCTACTCCAGTGGACTACTTCCTCCAGTATTCTTGCCTGGAGAATTCCATGGATAAAAGACCCTGGCAGGCTACAGTCCATGGGGTCACTAAGAATCAGACACAACTAACACTTTCAGCTTCTACTTATTGCTTTTTAAATTCAGAACCCTATGTGAACAGTGCCATGCATTGCCCCACACTGGGAATATCACATGGGCCCAAAGAGTTTCAATTGTTGGCTTATGGTATACTCAGAAATTTGTAAATAGCTAAAAATTTAAATCCAGAATGCCTGCTGCCAAGCAGCCCATTCACTTGTCAAGGTTGCTTGTGATAGAATAGAGGTGAGCGTGGTCACATCACAAAATGACTGATATGTATCACAGGCTCAGCAGAAATCTGGTTCCACAGGCCTTTCTGTGGAATGTTCTCCTACATAACTGTGCTTCTCTTTCTAGTGGCTCTGACTTTTGAGTTTTTCCTTCCTTCTCCAGTAAACCAGGCCATGTGCTATACAGAATTTATCCTAAACCCTGTCACATGACAATGAGAACCCAACTTTACTCTCTCCCAAAACAGACTTTCTGGGTGATGTTGCAAAGGAAGTAATAAGAAAGTATGCTAAAATTTTCTCTCAGACTTACACAACACAAGAGACCAAGCTTGTTGGAGGGAAATTGAGTATACTCGTGGACAGAGTGACCTTAGGTTCCCCATATAAACCCAACTTTCTCCATTCCAGACTGCTGGACTGTGTTAGCGTCTGGTTTGTCTGATTTGATTACGAGCCCCTTGGGCAAGAACTTTGTCTAAGTCTATGTTCTCTACAGCACCTAGCCCATTGTTGGCACCACGCACTGCCAAAGAACACTCAATCTCCGTTAACAAACAATGAGATTGACTTCCCAACTCAACATGATGAGGTTTCTGTCATTTCTATGCCAGTGTTCTTTCTGATTTGTATTGCATATTTATGTCTGGAGAGCAAGCTTCATGTGTTACTGAATCACCTCTGGACTGATCTTCTTTTCAGGAAATGTAGGCATGAAGTTGAGTATTTTTCAACCGCGAGTTTTGGGAACACAGACTGCTGAAATATTCTAGGCTACACGAAGGGGAAATGTTTCTGAGTCACTTTTTTTTCAGCAGTCATGGGGATCTCTGTGAGCCAAGGATGCAGACTGGTTAGCAGATGTGACCATAAAACCAGCAGGTCCCTTCAATGCAAATATTTCACTTTATTTTCTCTGTTCCCAAGGAAAATAGTCAGCTTTCTGGTCTACTGATGTCTTTTTAATCTTACCTTTTTAAATGTACTACTTATTTTCTCTAGTGCTGGATTAATTATTAAGTTTCTCTTCATGTTATATGAGTCTCCATATTGATTTTTATAGGCAGGAATCAGATATCACACATGGGATTTCACAACATAAACATAACAAAAGCATTTTCAGGGCAATTTCATCTTAACTCGACTAAAAGTGAAAATATTTTCCTAAAGAGAAGATATTTTCAGTATTATGTTTTGTTTTTTGTTTTTTTGTTTTTTGTCATTTAGCATGCCTTGTAAATTTTTTTGTTGGAAGTTAGATATGATGTAGTGGGTAACAAGAACTAAGGTAAATAGGCCTTTAGTGTGGGGTTTTATGTTTAATCTATCTAGAAGTTGAGCTGTGTTCAATGTTTAAAGTAGGTGTACATACTAGAGGCTTCAAATACGTCTATTGCCTTATTTTTGTCTCCTCTGTTGTCTTTGAACTTCCTAAGAATTCCTCAGAGACAGTCTATGGCTTCTAGCCCTTTCAGTTGTAACCCTCTCTCATTTACTGGAGCCCTACTGGAGTGTGTGGTGGGGGGAGGGAGAGTATTCAATAATCTTAAAATGAAATCTCAGTCTTTTAATTGGCCTGTGTCACTGAGCTGTGAACTTTATCAATATTTCTTAGCTTTACTCTCCATCTTAGATGAAACAAGATGGCTAGAGAGTGTCAGAGTTGGGTACATGCCCTTCCCTGGATGGAATAAGGCTCTGGTAAAGTTGTATACCCTGAAGAATGGGCTTTTGTCATGGTGTATGTTCTGGGTGAGTTTTTAAATTGTGACTTTTTTTGCCTTCCCCTGAAAGAGGCACAGGGAAACTTTCTTGACTCTTTACCAAGAGGATTTGAAGGGGTTCCTGAATGCAAACTATAAAAGTATGAGGGCTCCTTTAAGACTGTATCCTCTAGGAGTTTCTCATTCTCTTGCAAGCCCATGATCAGCATCCAACAATTCATTAAAATTATTGTTTAAGTCTTACTGTAAGTTTTGTAATGTTCCAATTACTTTTGCTGCAGGTAGGCAGATCTTGGTTGTGACTTTCTTAGAGCTTTGGTTTGTTTGGTTTGAAGGTAGAGATTGACCTGAGAACTCAGTGCACTGCTGTGACCAACAAAGGGTACTGTTTCTTTCTTTTTTTTTTGTAGATTCATCTTTTTTCTTGTGAAGATGGGAGGAACAGCTTCTAAGCTCTTTGAATGTTGAAGATGAATGATTATATGATTTTTCATAGGTAAAAGTTAATGTGATAAGGGAGTTGAAGTACTCCTACAAATAAGTAGGCTAAATATTATTTTAAATTATCTTCAGAAACTATTTCTAATAATGATGTGAATAGGACAATTGAAATGGATAACAGAGTTGAGCAGACTTTCCACTGGCCAAATTTGGAATATTTGATATTTTATAACAAATAATGAGTGGAATAAATTATAATACATTGAATACAAATGAGCTCACTCATAATGATACCCCAATGTAATAACTTCAAGTATTTGGGACAGGGAGACTGAAAAGCTCTTATTTAGAGAAAAATGATAGTAAATGTAGAAAAGACAATAAAATTGGTAAAACACCATTTTGCTGAGACAAAAGTAATGATTGATTCAAGCAATATGTTTTAATGGATACCAAAACCATTGAAGAATCGCTGGAAAACAAATATTTATACACTCTCACAATATTACTCCACAGAGTATTTACTAATCACAAAAGACAAAAGTACCTACACAATGAAGAAATCTGACAGATACCACCTTAACCAAGGTATCAAACTTAATTTTCCAATTAGGATATATTTATTTCATCCATTTCCTGATACGATACTCTGTGAAAGATACAACATCACATCTGTTGTCCTGCCAAAAATGTTCTTTACCTGAATCTAATCATGCAAAAGTACTCATTTTAGTAATAGTGTGCAAAACAATGATCCAATCTCTTTAAAAATGTTAATATAGTGAAAGAAAAAAAAAGCTGGGAATTGTTTTAGATTAGAGGACAATAAGGAGATATCATAACTAAATATAATGCATGACTGTTTCTAAGCAACTGGAAAGAGAGTATGAATAACTATGAAAGATTTTATTGGGGCAACTTTGGAAATATGAATATGGGTTATACCTAGATAAAAGCAGTGTATTAATGTCAAATTTTCTTATGATAATTATAATGAGGTTTGTGGAAGAATGGTCCTGTTTTAGGAGAGATGTGTTGACGAATTGGGCTGAAAGTTATGGTGTCTAACTCTCAAATGGCTGAATATTAACAATTAATGAGTCTGATTGAAGGGTCCTTTTTTGCAGCTTTTCCATAATCTTGATGTCTTTCAAAAGAAAACAATAGAAAAGTAAATGAAAGGAATGACAGTAGTAACAATTGTTATAAAATAAATGCTTTATCCTTGTGGGTGTTAAGACATAACAGAGAAAAGTTAAGTTTACCTTAGATAATAAATACACTGAACATTCTTTTAGCATGCTATGTGTAAATTAATTTTTTTGCAAATAAGACCCAAGTTATAGTAAAATAATTGGTCAAACATATAGGAACATAAAGATTACAGTATTTGGTCCAAAAATTCTTGGGTGAAAAACTTGTGAAAGAAATTTACAAGGGCTATGGCAAACAGTTGTAGGAAATTAAAAGCAAAATTTCAGATGCAATAAACTCATATATATTCTATTTATGTAAACATAAAAAGCCAATAAAAAAGTTAACATCAAATATAAATAATTGCTATAAAATGCCCTCCTACCTTAATTAAAAGCTTTGCAAAAACCTATTTTTCTTTCAAATCCTGTCATTTCAGTATACTGGTTACTTTGACAACTTGTGAAATGATGAAAATGTACACTTAGTTTTGGCCCTGAACATTTCCCTAAATAGGGCACATTCAAAGACACCTTCTCTTCTGCAAATGGTGGTAAAGTAATTAAAATCCAACAGAAAGATCAGAACAAGTATTGCAAACTACTAGAAACTTTGTAAAGTGTGTTTGAGTAATTGTTTTACCCTCCTTTGCTGGAGGAGTGTGCCAAGACCCTAGGGATAGGTTAGGCATCGTGCTCATAGACAGGGTAGGAGAGTAAATAAGAGGGGAGAAGGATTGACTCTGCTATCTATTTGAGGTAAAGCACTGGATGATCTAGGAAGAGAAAAGTCCTTCTGTGTTGAGCCATGCTTTAGAGGTAGCTTCTTTCCGATTAGTGTCATTTATAAACTTCCTTTGCCCTGAGGAATTTCAAGACTTGATTAAAAAACCAAAACAAAACAAACAAACAAAAAAATCACCTTACTTAATAAGCAGCAAATGTCACAACCAGGACTGCAGTGTAGATATCCATATAGAGTACAATAATTAACATATCTGACAATGATGTTTGGCCACCTGCCCTCCCAAACTCTGAAAACAAGTAGTCTGTTTTTAAAGGGCTACATCACAGTTAGAGAAAGATACAATGAATTTCAAGGGTAACAGAAAACAAAGCAGATAATGAAAAGCTGCTGTCCTTCCTTCCAAACTTTGCCCTTTTTTACATACTCTTTGATGCTGGGAACTAGGAAGGGATTGAGAAGCTGGAGAAATGGAGAAACTAGACCAGGATTCATTCCCTTGATTCTCTGAGACTTACTTATACTCTCATTTTCTTCTTTTGGAGTAAAAGTCAAATATTTGCATCTCAAAATCAGATGAGGGAAAATAGAAGTGAAGGACCTGAGCTGGCTGCAGGAAGTCCTAAAATCCTAGCAATTTGTCTTCAGTTCCTGCCCCCACTAGAGAGAGCTGCTGCTCTGGCCTGAGCAGAGCCTGAAGACCAAATAGCATCCAGTTCTCCAGACGTTTCTCTGATAGAAGTTCCTGTGTCTCAAGGTACCAGAATAAACCAAGTCTTTGGAGTCTGGAGTCTGATTGCTTGAGGGTTAAACCCCAGTTTTATTGTTGGTGGGTTTTTGAGGTTTTTTTCACTTGTCTTAAATCATTTAATAAATCAGAGTTTCAGTACAGTAGCCGGGCAGAGAGGAGGAGAGAGGGGGATGGTGGGAGGTTGGGGGAGAGGTACTATTTACTGTTTTTAACTTGGTGTGAGGATCAAATAAGATGAAAATTAAGGGCTCGTTACCATGACTAACAGGTTCAGGGAACGAGGTTTGTCCATGCTCCTCAGCCACGAAGGAAGGGAGGGATTGGTGTCTTCTTGTAACTCTACGCAGAGCCAGATTGTGGGTAATAGAGGCTGGGACATCAGTCTATTATAGCTTCCTTTAACGTTAACCTAGACATGTTGCTAACACCAAGACTAGACAAAGTTCTAAAGGACATAATACTTGTCTTGATATTCTTGTCTTGCTCTTTCCAAAATTTGCTTTCACATTCAGAAACCTTTTTCTACACCTTTTTTCTGGCATGGGGGTTTCACCTAGCATGCCTCATACAACCCCTTCTACATCTTCACTCCTTTGGTAAACCTGCCTTCTACTTTCCCCAGTATCTCTGTGAAGATATCACCTACTTCTGTTGTAGCCACGTGTTCCGGGAAACAAACTCACTCAGAAGGACAATGCAGAGAGTGGAGTGGAGTTTATTACACCGGCAGGCCCAAGGCAGAATCTCCTCTTAGCCAAGGACCCCAACCAGTTTTTGTGAAAACCTTATATACCCTAAGTGTACGTACCCAAACCCAACTCCCCAAATTCCCTGAAACTAGTCTGAACAAAGGAAAAGAAAGATACAAAGTTAACCTGTGATTCATATGCCTTAAGCCTAGGTAGTTAACAGTGAACAATTATCAATAGGCCTGTCGTCATACCCCAATAAGCATAATAGAATGTATGATTCTGTTGCAGGAAGGGGGGACCCCTACCAGGGCCCAAAACGGGGCTCTTGTCTAACACTCCGAAATTAATTGTCTGAGGAGACACATGTACTGACAAAGCAAGAGATTTTATTGGGAAAGGGCACCCTGGTGGAGAGCAGTAGGGTAAGGGAACCCAGGAGAACTGCTCTGCTGCGTGGCTCACAGTCTCAGATTTTATGGTGATGGGATTCGTTTCTGGGTGGTCTTTGGCCAATCTTTCTAATACAGAGTCTTTCCTGGTGGCGCACGCATCGCTCAGCCAAGATGGATGCTAGCGAGAGGGATTCTGGGAAGTGGACGGACACCCAGTGTCTCCTTTCGACCTTTCCTGATCCCTTCCGGTTGGTGGTGGCTTATTAGTTCCGTATTCCTTACCAGGATCTCCAGTCATAAAACAACTCATGCAAATGGTTACTATGGTGCCTGGCCAGGGTGGGCGGTTTCAATCAGTGTGCTTCCCCTAACAATTCTATTCAGTTACACAGATAATTAGGGTATTCTTTTAGGCCAAGGAGAGTCTAGGTATGAGCCCTGGGGCTCTTCCTTCCGGGGGCCTGGTTTTCCAGTTGGTATGTCGTTTCCATAGACACTGGGCATATAGCTCAAAGTCCACAGTCTGGCCCAAGATGGAGTCCTGCTTTCAAGACAGAGCCTATTCTGTCTCTTTCCTCCTTCAGTTCTACAAGTCATTCAGCACACTAAGTTCTGTTCTCTTTCCTTCCCCTACTGACAAGATCTTTCAGTATCAATGTGGCACAGACATGATGTTTACAAAGTGAACAGTTATTTTGCCATCTTTGAATTTTATTGTTTCAATAATTTTCAAAAATAAGTACAATTTGATAAATTTTTCATTATTTGAAATAATATGTCAAAGAATTTAAATATTGGCATATCTTTCATAGATAAAACTGAAATTCTATCTTAAACAAAGAAAATGCAGTAATCCTAGATTAAAAGTAGGAAGAAAAGATGAGCCTTGACCCAATGTGACTTCCAAATTAATCATTTCCCTACCACAAATTCATTCTCCCTAATTATAAATTGTGATACATGACAGTTAACACATATTCTCTGAAATCCTGATTTTTCTTTAAGTTCTTTGCATAAGTGGACTATCAGTCCTTGTCAAGAAACATGGTTGCTTTATAGCTTTCTGAAACTATGCTTCAGTCATACATATCTGGGCACACAGTTTGGAAAACTCAAATTAAATTTCTCAGTATTTAGTTTATTATAGAGTCCACACTAACTGCCTTAGGGAAATGGACTTTTCAGTACCTTATCGTGGTTGTCACATTCTTAAGCTATGAGTTTCTTTTCACTAAAATTCATTAGTTTTCTGCAAGTTCAGGTTTTAAACTTTGTGATATCATAGCATTTTTTTTTTTTTTTTTGTAGAGCTCCTTGGTCACAGGGGGCAATCTTAAGTGGAGTTAGAAGACTCATTATTGCCTTTTTCTCATCAAGTTTAAATTTATATCCATTTACTACCCTTTTCTGATATACTTACTCTGTCAATTCCAAGAGATAAGTCAGCTTGTGAAAATATCCTCCCTTTACCCCACACCAATATATCCATGTCCTTCGACCCCCAAAATTTATTCAACCTTACATCTGATACTTTATTTTGTTACCTGTAATTGAACATAACCACTTGGGTACCAAAGTTTAAAACGAACACGCAAAATGTCTCCCACACCTCTTACTACTTCCAACAATGAAAAAAAAAAAATGCATACTAATCTCCTCTCTAATTTCTGAATAAAGGAAAAACTCATACCTCAAGTTTAGTTGTTTTAATGATTTACTAAGGCTCTTGCAAAGGTTGTTTGCTGTTCAGGTGTCTTTGAAGGCGCAATAAAACATCTATCATCGAGACAGAATATAGACTCTTTCCATAAGTTCTTATAAGTTTGTGATTTTCAGCATTCACCTTGAATTTCCTTTTAAGATTGTGTATTAATGCAAAGAAGGAAAAAAATGAAGCCTATGTTTTTCATTCCCTGCCTATACACACAATCAAAGTTTTCAAAGCAAGATGTCATGCTAGAAATAAAATAAACATAGGAAACTTTCCTCTTGGCAATACTTTTCAGAGGCAAAGACTAAATGAATAGTAGCAAAGGTGGAAAGAGCATGCCAAATATTTTTACATTCATTTGAAAGTCTAAATAAAAAGATGATTGCATGATGTGCTTTGCCACACTGAGATTCTGGGAGAAATCTGCATGGAGAACATTCCTGGGGCTGGCACCCCTGGAGAGGGCCTCCTTAAATTCTTCACAGCTGGACTCCAGGGGCAGGCAGCTGGTCTGTGTGCCAAGGACATGGAGGGAGGAGGGAACTACCAAACTGATTTCTGAGGAAGCTGGCTCAGAACCCAAATATGAACATTACAGCCAAGACCCTGATTATTTGTCACTTTTTCCCTATAATTTTGAATCAGTAATCATATTCCTCTGAAGCCAGATGTTCATAAAATGATTGCCAGCCACATTTTACTCAATCTTTAGTCATTGATTTGCTTAAATTTTCTAAGCTAAGGATATTTCAGTCAAAGTTATACTGTTGCTACACAGAAATTCAATGACACTAAGAGCAAGCATTGATCAATTTCCAAACCTTAGTCCTTTAGGAGGTAAATGACTACCCTCTTTCTTTAACTCTTCTTTTAGCTTGTAAATCAGGACCTGTTGTTTTTAGATGAGCCTTTTCTTTCTAATGAATATTTGCAGCACCTACAGATAAGCATTTGCCTCCTCTGTCTTCAACTCTCTTTAATTATTATTCTATATGAATGCCTTCATGCTTATTATATGTCTCCAATGGCTTTATTACTTCCTAAATTCCTTAAGAACAGTGAGCTGTAAGTGCCTAGGAAAATGCTAAACTTTTTGAATATAATTTACCCCTGGATGTTTAACAGCTGCCTCTAAGAAAAACAAATCACTTTTTATGCTCATTGAATTATTAAAGACTGTAATTATTCTAATGAAAACTGATATCTCTAATTATTGGGAAAATTAGTATTTTCCATAAAATAAAGTTTATTAGTGATCACAGCTTAATTTTGGAGAAGGAAATGGCAATCCACTCCAGTATTCTTGCCTGGAAAATCCCATGGATAGAGGAGCCTGGTGGGCTACAGTCCCTGGGGTCTCAAGAGTCCGACATGACTTAGTGACTTAGACCACAAAGACGACCACCACCACCACACCTTAATTTCAGTATAGAAGTTAGTCAGCTTTATCAGATGGTGTTTTTATCAGTTAGTCAGCTTATCAGATGGTGTTTTCTCACCATCTGATATTTTCATGTCTACTGTCATTTTTGTATTTTAGCATATATATTTTAATATTTCCTCATCTGTGTTGACTACTTGACTGAAATAAATTTCTATAAGGCAATCCATGCATCACCTACCTGCTACATGGAAATACTATTTACAATGATAAAGTTCCTGGGTACCACTATAATATAAACTCTAACCAATGTTTAAAGATGGAAGAAAAGCATAAACACCTTCCACACTCTGCCATGCTCTGTCAAGTTAAAGGAATTCCCATATGGTTAAAGGAAAGCAGGAACTGAGCTTCACTAACTTGCATGCTTTCCAACAACACTGAGTATTCTACTGTCTACTAGTCACAGGGGCTAACATTCTGACACCTTCCCAGCAGAATTCAACTACAAACTCAAAAAACAAAAAAAACCTAGCTAAGTAGGTCAGACTGCTGAGAACCCTGGCACTGAGTTTATTTCTGACTGGCCAAGGATTCAGTACCATGGAAGAATGACAACGACATAATAAATCTACCTTGTCTTTTATAAAGAAGTGATTTAATGAGAAATTTGGAGTATGTCTCTGATAGTATCAAACAGTTATTTTAAATTGAGTCCTGGAACACTATTCTGTCTCACACACACACAAATATAATCGAGAATGTGCCCATTCTTGATATGGCCAAAAAATGTTCAGAATTTCGTTAAAGCAGTGTCCACAATTTTTTTGACTATAAAAACAAAACTTAACATGCTAAACCTTATCTATACAAAGACAGTATTGAAAGAATCGATTTGATTTTTTTAAAAATCCACATCCATATATTCCACCACTATCTCAAACTTAATTCACTGTATTCCTGCCCATATTGGTTGTTACACTGCTACACTCAAAATTTCATAAATGTCACCTCTTTCCATATAGTCGAGTCCTGTGAATTTCACCTGAAGCTACTAATTTGATTCCTTACTTCCTTTCCACTCATATCCTCATTCCTCCCCTAACATACTGATGGTCCCTTGTCTAATCTCCTTACTGCCAACACATTTGTCATCCTGCCACCAGAGTTTTGGTGGCAAAGCACAAACCTAATTTAGCTTTTCCTTTGTTCAAAAGCCTTTAATAGCTTCCCTATACATGGAATAGATTTTTAAATTTTTTAACATGAAATTAAGGGCTGGCTTATGATTAATTTATCTCCCTGCTATTTTAAATGATATCAAATATTATAATGTGATTAAGAATACAGCTTTTCAATTTTAAAAACCTTGGTTTTAAATTCTGCCTTCAACATTTTTCTAAGTGATATTAAAAACGGTTCTTACCCTTTCTCAGTCTCATACAAAATAAGAAGAATATTCATTGTGAGAATTAAATTAGATAACATATATGAAAGTACACAATGAATACTCAATATGTGATAGTCATCATTGCTTTTTATTTTTCAACTTTATTAATATACACACCTTCATCACATGTATCTGAGGTGGCAAACAGATTGCTTTACCCAGGACAAATTAGTGAAGAGGTGGTGGTTCCTTGAGCCCTACGTTAAGAAGGATTCTGTGGCAACTCAGACTCAGCAGGAAAGAATATTGAAATAGGTTAGCCCTGGGCACAGGAAAGAGGGTCAGTTGCATTGATGCTACATGTTACATTCTAGCCAATTTCGAATGGGTGTTGTCCCTGTATCTCCTATCTTATTGGATAGTTCCCTGTTTTTCTCCTTTTACCTGTCAAAATATTACTCATCATCTAAGACTCCCCCCACCCAAATTGCATAAACTTTGTCCTTCCTGTGTACTGCCAGTTGCACTTTGCATCCCTGTTGGAACTCTTATTGCTGCCTGCATTGAATTATAACACTGATACCTCTCAGTTTTCTGTGCCCTGAAGGACTATTGCTCATTCACCTTTGTTTGCCCTGCAGCACCTGGGGTGGTGCTTGCAACAGGCCGATAGCAGCAACAATCAAAACTGATGCAGCCTTAAGCATGTGCCTTGCCTTGCTGTTAGCATTTTTTACATATGTTAACTAGGCCATTCCTCATAATAACTCTGTGTAGTCTCATCATCCCTACGCTGGAAGAGGACAATGAGGCATAGAAGGTGAAAAAACTTGCCTAAGTTCACAAAAGTAGTAAGTCACAGTCTGTCTTCTTAACCATTGTGCTATACACCTTCTTAAAGTACACACTATGTTTACCGAATTGAATTATGGAACAATTTTTGTCCTGCACAGTTGGAAACACATTTTGATGTAATTTACTTTATTGAAATGTTCAGTTTGTAGACAGAGTGCATGGCTGGTCACATGTTAGATATCCACTCTACAGAAAGGCTGTCCTGTATATACAAAGAGGTTTTGAGTTTGAACTTCGTATTAGGGGCTCTGTAGGGAAATTCTATATCACTTATATTATGTGTACATATCAGTTTATGTTGTTTATAGAATTACTGGTGTTTTATTTCATGTTGACTTTTTTCCTTAAAACAAATTTTTAAAACTCTAAAAAATTTCTCACGCACGAATTTTAATGTTGAAGATTTCCACAGTGAGATCATTGGAACTGGGCCAGAGAAACAATCATATTGAGAAGAGAAATAGTGTTTACACGTGCCAAATAAAGCCAGATGAAACCAGGATGTTTTAATCCCTCTGTCAAGCGTGCATACCCACACATGGGAACCTGAGGGGAGGAAGGCTGTCATATTTAACTTGGGCTTTGCAACAACTTTCCCTTTCCTAATATGGATATTTTCTTCTACTTATCATGGGCCAAGTCTCAACAGGAGATCATGCCTTCACACATTTCCCCCTAAATGGAATAACCAAAGAAGTAGGTCTAGGTGGAACATTTGCCACTTTCCTCTGGTTTCCTTGAGTCAGCTATGATGATGTCCTGAGCTGCATAAAAACAGAGTCAGGGTTATTTCTGAATAAAAGAGAGATGTGCGACCACGGACTCGCCTTGGGAGGGAAGTCAGCCAGAGATCTCTTTGTTTTAGCCAGTGAGCCTTTTTAGCCTAGAATGCCTGTATGAGACTTCAAGAAATTCCCAGACAAAGCAAATTGGAGGGTGTGCGGATGGACATAGTTTAACATTACAACCATACTGTATCTTTATGACAATTGCACTTCCTCATGATATATGTGCATCCTGTAACTCAACTTATCCTTTTTACTTAGTAAATGTCAATGTCAATAAGACTTTTTTAAGTCTTATATTTGAAGGGCACCTGTAGTCTTAAAGGTCCAACCAAAATAATCACGAACCCTCAGAAAGTAACTGAATACAGACAAGTTTAAATGAATTCATATCCATGTAGATTGACTCATATATATTTTTCCTACATGAGATAAAAACCAGTTGCTCTTTAAGGGCTCCATGTGCAATGATCCTTGGAGCAGCACTGCCTTGCTAGAGTGAGCCTCAGCTCTCTCCTCCAGCCACACATTCCTGTCCTTGACCTATTACAGAAGTGTTGGACGTCTCTGTCTTCTATAGAGCACTGACTCACTAGGAAACAACTGCATAAGCTAAAATGAATTTGGCCTGATTTGGGAAGTGCTAGCATGGTTTTTTCCACCTTAAAAATATTTTATAACTAGACTTCTCAGTTACTGTCTGCTCCCAGGCACTATCTTTCATCTAACTTTCTTTCCATCGCAGCATGTTCTCAAAAAGCTCTTGAAAAACCCTGTGATTTCTTTTTTTAATAGAAACTTTGAAGAGTTTTTACAATTGGAGTGCTCTCTGCCTTAATGAGTAGTAGGGCTCCATGTTTCCAGCTGTTATCTCATTTGTTCACATGCCATTTCCTGCTAGAAAAAGAGCAAGTGTGTAAGAGAGGTGGAAGTGAAGTAGTGTCTCAGCATTTATGTTTATGATTATAGACCCTACATATTATGTGGAATTGGTCTAGAACTTCTGGCAGCTGTTCCAGACATGGATTAGCTAGATATAAGCTTGCTTGTTTTGAAGCCCCCCTCTTGTGAATGTTTACTTGGGGACTTTTTTTAATGATTAAAAGTATTAATTAAAATTATTAAATGACTGAATGAAATTATTTTAACATGTTAATAACTTCACCAGAGACTTATTTCCAAGTAAAAATTATACTCCCTCTGAAAATTGCCAACATTTCTGAAGAATATATGTTTGCTAATTTGAGGCAAGATTTTGATTTGGGTGATAACTGGGAGAGATATCCTATTTACCTGTATCTGAGAGCCAGAATGTATTTAACTAATTAGTATAGTCAAGAAGCAGTTTCACTAAAAGAGCTCCATTTTCTTTTCTTAAGATGTTTTAGGCTAACAGATATTCGAATTTCTATCTGGTGGGCAATAATAACTATATTTTCAGATTTATTTTTTATAAGTGTAAAGGAATTCATGGAGAGGGGGTAGAATCAATAATTATAAGATGTACATACTATTTTCCATTCTTATCATGCTGTTTTAATCTCCATCATTTAGCACTGTGCCAAGTAGGTATTAAGAACTTAGTGAAAATAAAATAAATAGTAAGCTTTCATCAAATAAATGGATGAATTTATATATTTACATTTAAGTACAATCTTTGTAATTATTTGAACCATATCTATTCCTAATATGTGTGGCCATCATTTCAATCACAATTGATTCATTCAGTTGGCAAAATAGCTGAAGTGATATTTATAAATATTGTGTTACTGCTGCTAAGTTGCTTCAGTTGTGTCCGACTCTGTGCAACCCCAGAGACGGCAGCCTACCAGGCTCCCCCGTCCCTGGGATTCTCCAGGCAAGAATACTGGAGTGGGTTGCCATTTCCTTCTCCAATGTCTGAAAGTGAAAAGTGAAAGTGAAGTGGCTCAGTCGTCTCTGACTCTTCGCAACCCCATGGGCTGCAGCCTACCAGGATCTGCCGTCCATGGGATTTTCCAGGCAAGAGTACTGGAGTGGGGTGCCATTGTCTTCTCCAAAATACTGTGTATATTGGTTTATATGACTTGCCTAGATTTGATTATTTTAGGAAATTTTGTGGTAGAAGATGGTAATGGTTCTCTTTAGTGCTTTTCTCAAATTATTCCCAGTAAGCACTTAGTAAGCTTACACTTCTCTTGGAGAGAGAGAGGGGGGTCACAAAAGAGACATCACTTTGCTGACGAAGATCTGTCTAGTCAAAGCTATGGTTTTTCCAGTAGTCATGTACAGATTTGAGAGTTGGACCATAAAGAAGGCTGAATGCCAAAGAATTGATGCTTTAGAATTATGGTGCTAGAGAAGACTCTTAAGAGTCCCATGGACAGCAAGGAGATTAAACCAGTGAATCCTAAAGGAAATCAACCCTGAATATTCATTGGGAGGACTGATGCTGAAGCTCTAATACTTTGGCCACCTGATGCAAAGAGCCAACTCACTGGAAAAGACCCTGATGCTGGGAAAGATCAGGGGGCAGGAGGAAAAGTGTGTGACAGATGATGAGATGGTTGGATGGTATCAGTGACTCAATGGGCATGTTTGAGCAAACTGGGAGATAGTGAAGGAAAAGGAAGCTTAGCATACCACAGTCCGTGGGGTTGCAAAGAGTTGGACACAACTTAGCGGCTAAACAACAGGGTCATTTAACTTGTTTGGCCAAGGTAGTATGAGCAGAAGTGTCATATGTTAATTCCTGATTGAGGATATAAGGGTTAGTATCTGACTTGCTTTGCTCTTTTCCTTGCTGTAATGATTAGCTATGTTCCAGATAATGTCTGCTTCATCAGCCTCTGTCCAAGAGAGAAGAGGACAAGGCAGATCATAGCCCTAGGTCAACCTGCTACAGATATGGAGGGTGTTCTTTATTGTAGCATAAGCTAACCCAATCTGATTGATACTTTTATGAAAATCAAAGGAAGAGTGCCCCTGGAACAAAGGAGCTATTCATAGTGCTAAATGTTGCATAGTAGTTAACTACTGTAAAGGCTAAAGAATGTCCATTGTATTTGGTTACAGGAAAGTCATTTTCAAGTTTTTGTTTCGATAAGAATAGTCTCTACAGTGATAAGTATGAAACCAGACTGCAATAGGATCAGGAATTAAGAATTGAGGAAATGGAAAGAATGATTATAGAAAACTCAAGAAGTTTTTCTGTGAAAGTGAGAGGAAATGTGAGTTAGTAATTGGAAGGAAATGTGAAATTAAGAAAGGTGGATTTCCTTCAAGATAGAGACTTAAATGTTGGTAAAATATAGGTTATAAAAAGTGAAAGGAGGAAATGATAAAAAGAAGTAGGGTCCTGAGGAAGCAGAAAAGAATGAAATCCAGGCAGGGGCTGTAGTACCAAACAGACAATATTGAAACTGCCTGCAGTGCAGGAGACCTGGGTTTGATCCCTGGGTCAGGAAGATCTCCTGGAGAAGGGAATGGCAATCCACTCCAGTATTCAAGGGAGAATTCCATGGACAAGGAAGCCTGGCGGGCTACAGTCCTTGAGGTTGCAGAGTCAGACATGACTGAGCAAATTTCTTTCACCATAGTCATAAAGGAGGAACAAAGGTTTGGTGGCACAAACTTCAAAGAGGTGAAAATCTGATGATTTAGGAAGTCCACAGTGACACCATCTACTGAGGAAAAGTGAGGACATGGCAAATCCAAAGGTTTGAGGGGAAGAGAAGTTTGTAAAGAACAGAGCATGTTTGTGATATGACCATATTTCACATTTGTGAAACATGGAGGTTCTATTACTAAGACTCAGTATGTTACATTTTTAATACAAAGAATAATGAAAAGTATGATGTTAGGTCAAAAATCAAGACTCATGTTTAGATTTTCAGGACAATTTAAACACAAAGTTATTGTCTTGTTGGCAGTAAAGTGAGCTGGCAACATTAAGCTATCCTGAAGTGAAGTGAAGTGAAGTGAAGTCGCTCAGTCGTGTCCAACTCTTTGCAACCCCATGGACTGTAGCCTACCAGGCTTCTCCATCCATGGGATTTTCCAGGCAAGAATACTGGAGTGGGTTGCCATTTCCTTCTCCAGGGGATCTTCCCAACCGAGGGATCAAACCCTGGTCTCCCGCATTGCTGCTGTTGCTGCTGCTGCTGCTGCTAAGTTGCTTCAGGCGTGTCCGACTCTGTGCGACCCCATTTCAGGCAGACACTTTACCATCTGAGCCACCAGGGAACTCTTATATTATTGCCCTCAAATATTTTTATCTTCAGAAGTTACAAGGTAATGCTTTATGTTTCTAGTTTCAAGAAGGTGTAGTGGAGATCTTTCTATTTTCTTCTTCTGCTGAAAGTCATAATAAAAAACAAGAGTAAAGAAACAAAAATATAAACCTCATGTTTAATCAAAATCAAAGATATCTACAATCCTAAGTCATGATTATTTAAGGAAAGAAAAGATAGAGGAATTATGAAACTCTTAGCAGAGACAGGAAAAGTCAAATTTAAGTACCTGTGTGTGGTAGAGAAGGTAGAGATAGTTATCATCTCAGAGGATTTCAGGAAAGGCCCAATAATTAGGAGCATCAGTTCAGTTCAATTACGAGCATGGGGAACCGCAAAGTGAAAGTTAGGTAGGAACCTGATAATAAATAGAGGTCTTAAAGATTGTATATGGAGTGTTTAGGCCCCAGGTGTCCACTCTAACCTGCAGTAGCATGTGACTGCATCTCTTCTACAACTTCAGGAGCCAGGAAGAATTTATCACAGAGAAATTGAGTTGGTAAGTTTCCAGAGGCTGAAAAGCACAAAAGAGGGTGAGTCCTGGACTAATGATGAGGAAATTAAGTGTAAGTCTGCAGAGTACCTACTGAGACTTCAGCCTCTTTGTCAAATCTGCCTCCTGAGCATCAGCAGTAGGGCTCACAGCCCACAACAGTGTCTAGAGGAGCCAGAAATTTGATACACAGACATAGAAATTCATAGCACTTGCAACAGAAACATCAGTTTTCATCCAGTTGTTTAAAGGAAGCTCATCAGCTGGCATGTGGCACCCGTGGTCGCAGTGCTCCAATCAGCTTCTTAGCACCTTACTCGGGCAGAGGACAAAGATCAATATACTTTCAACAAGAGCCTCCAACATAGAAGAGAAAGGCCAAAGCAGACCAAAAAAATCTAACAAAAGGAACTCAGAAGAAATAGAGATAATACCGAGTGAAAATATTTAAATAAATTTGTACTTAATACTTTCAGATAGTTAAGATAATGTTGTAACCTTGAAAGAAAGACATATATTTTAAAAAAGAGGAAAAGTGAAATGAGAACACTCTCAGAAATTAATGTCAAACAGTCAAAACATTCTTTTAAAAAAAGAAAATATATAGAAAAGAAGGTAAAAGGATCAACAAGAAAATAGGACTAAAACGCAATGAAGAGGAATGTTTGAATTAAAAAATGAAAGAGGATCAGGATTCAGCAAATAGTAATTGAGAGAAAGAGAAAATGATGAACAGTAAACTATTTAAAAAGAAGAAAGTACCCAAAATTGAAGGATATAAAACTACAGATTAAAGAATTTAAGTATGCTCAAAACAATGAACATGGAAAGAACTACACACACACACACAGAAAAGAAAAAAAAATCTGGAAAAATGCTAGTATGTATAGTTCTTTATTACAGTCTAGCTAGTGGAAATGTCAGTTACTCAAATATATACCAGACAAAATTCCATTGTTCCCAGGGAAGCTTCTTATTGATTATGATTCTCTTATCTACCCTAATGGCTCAATATTTCTAGTTCTCAATGAATAATAAGGAGTTGGCTGTTTAAAACCTTCCCAGACAATACTGACCTCCCTGTCCAATGTGCTGAATCTCACTCAGAATGAACTCAAGTCTACATCTGGCATCCATAACTCACTCTAACACAAATTCGTTGTTAAATTTTAAAACATCCTAACTCTGTGGTCAGATATTCAACTTAGGAAAGTTCTTAAAGTCCCCAAACTCATTGAATTTTGTCTTCTGAAATCAGTTCCTTTCTCATTTCTTGAGAACTATTTGAATCTTCTTCAGATGGACTGTATATTCACATTATGGATGTGCAGCAACTCTTTTGGCATCTTACTCAAAACAGGCAGTGAAAAGAATATACTATACATTTTTGCTTACTTGGAAAAATAGGACTTTCATTGACATCTCCAATAACAGAGACCCATTATCATTTATAGGATATATTGTCCTTGGTATTTCTAAAATTATGTTACTCATAATGAATTTTCAACATGAAAAATTTTATATATCAAACTTTGTCTGTTTCAAATCTAACTACTTTCATTTATTTTCTATTAGTATCAGATAATCCTAAAATCCCTAACTCACCCAAGAACATGGGAGAAAAGATACTATTCATCGAATATTCTAGGATATTTAAAAGAAATTTAGTAAAATTTCTTAGCTCAAGTCACCCTTTATTGAATTGTCCCACTCTGAGTTTTAATACCTAAAGATGGAGGAACCCTATACAGTTAACAAAAACAAGACCTGGAGCTGACTGTGCCTCAGATCATTAATTCCATATTGAAAAATTAAGACTTAAATTGAAAAAAGTAGACAAAACCACTAGTCCACTCAGGTATGACCTAAATCAAATCCTTTACGATTATACAGTGGAAGTGACAAATAGATTCAAGGGATCTGTTAGACAGAGTTCCTGAAGAATGATGAATAGAGGTTCGTAACATTGTACAGGAGGCAGTGACCAAAATTATCCCAAAGAAAAAGAAAAGCAAGAAGGTAAAGTGGTTGTCTGAGGAAGCTTTACAAATAGCTGAGGAAAAAAAAAGAAGCAAAAAGCAAAGAGAGAAAGGCAAAGATATACTCAACTAAACTCAGAGTTCCAGAGAATAGCAAGAGGGCTAAGAAGGCCTCTTTCAATGAACAATGCAAAGAAATAGAGGAAAACAATAGAATGGGAAAGACTAGAGATCTCTTCAAGAATATTGGAGATACCAAGGGAAATTTCATGCAAGAATGAGCACAATGAAGGACAGAAACAGCAAAGAAGGACTTAACAGAGGCAAAAGAGATTAAGAGGTGTTAAGAATACACAAAAGAACTATACAAAAAAGATCTTAATGACCCAGATGATAACCACAATGGTGTGATCACTCACATAGAGCCAGACCTCCTGGAATGTGAAGTCAAATGGGCCTTAGGAAGCTTTACTATGAACAAAGCTAGTGGAGGTGATGGAATTCTAGCTGAGCTATTTCAAATCCTAAAAGATGATGCTGTGAAAGCACTGTACTCAATAGGCCAGCAAATTTGGAAAACTCAGCAGTGGCCACAGGACTGGAAAAGGTAAGTTTTCATTCCAACCACAAAGAAGGGCAATGCCAAAGAATGTTCAAAGTACTTGACAGTTACACTCATTTTGCATGCTAGTAAGGTTATGCTCAAAATCCTTCAAGCTAGGCTTCAGAAGTACGTCAACTGAGAACTTCCAGATGTACAAGCTGGGTTTGGAAAGGCAGAGGAACCAGAAATCAAATTGCCAACATCCGTTGGATCATATAGAAAGCAAGGAAATTCAAAAAGGAAAAAAAAAATCTCTTTCTGCTTCATTGACTATGCTAAAGCCTTTGACTGTGTGGATCACAACAAGCTGTGGAAAATTCTGAAAGAGATGGAATACCAGATCACCTGACCTGCCTCCTGAGAAACCTGTATGCAGGTCAAGAAGCAACAGTTAGAACCTTACATGGAACAACAGACTATTCAGAACTGGGAATGGAGTATGCCAAGGCTGCATATTGTCACTCTGCTTATTTAACTTCTATGCAGAGTACATCATGTGAAATGCCAGGCTGGATGAATCATAAGCAGGAATCAAGATTGCTGGGAGAAATATCAATAATCTCAGACATGCAGATGATACTACCTTAATGGCAGAAAGCAAAGAGGAACTAAAGAGCCTCTTGATGAAGGTAAAATAGAAGAGTGAAAAAGCTGGCTTAACATTTAAAAACCTAAGATCATGGAATCTGGTCCCATCACTTCATGGCAAATACATGGGGTGGGGGGAGGGGAATGGAAACAGTGACAGACTCTACTTTCTCGGGCTCCAAAATCACTGCAGATGGTGACTGCAGTCATGATATTAAAAGACACTTGCATCTTGGAAGAAAAGCTATGACAAATCCAGAGAGTATATTTAAAAGTAGAGATATCACTTTGCCAGCAAAGGTCCATACAGTCAAGGCTATGGCTTTTCTACTAGTCATGTACATATGTGAGAGTTGGATCATAAAGAAGGCTGAATGCTGAAGAATTGATGCTTTAGAACTGTGGTGTTGGAAGAGATTCTTAAGAGTTCCTTGAGCTGCAAGGAGATCAAACCAGTCAACCCTAAAGGACATCAACCCTGAATACTCACTGTAGGGACTGATACTGAAGTTGAAGCTTCCAATACTTTGGCCACCTGATGCAAAGAGCCAACTCTGGAAAAGACTCTGATGCTGGGAAAGATTGAGGGTAGGAGGAGAAGATGGCAACAGAGGATGAGAGGTTGAATAACATCATCAACTCATTGGACATGAGTTTGAGCAAACTCCAGAAGATGGTGAAGGATAGGGAAGACTGGCGTGCTGCTGTCCATGGGTTTGCAAAGAGTCAGACACGACTTAATGACTGAACATGTACACCATCTGTTACATCTTAAGGAAATTGCCTGCCATAAAATCCAGCATGGAATCCTGCCTCTGAGGCTTCATCTGCTATATAGTTGATGGTTAAGATGGTTGATGGTTAAGATGGTTGATGGTTAAGATGGTTAAGATGGTTATCAGGTCAAATTCTGTGGTTTATGTATATCACCTCCTGATTTTCAGTGAGTAGAAATGAAATAACTTAGACTTTTCTTTGACAATTTTTAATTTAAATACAAATTCTCAAAATTCTCAAGTTTCTAAACGTCTGTCCCCTTTCTAAAAAGAAACTACTAACATTAAAAGCATAAGTTTTGAAAACAAAGATGCAGAGTATCTACCATGTGATAGAATTTTAATATACTCTTGTATAATGAATGACTAAATGAAAATGCTGACAGTGGATAAGTAAAATTACACTAAGGCATTATCTATATGTTGGCAGCTCCACAGAATGTGGAAGTGATGTATCTTTAACTTAATTTTCTTTTCTATCTTGTAAAGATTTTTAATTGAAGTACAGTTGATTTATAATGTTACAACTATTTACAATCTCTGGTGTACAGCAAAGTGATTTAGTTATTCTCACTTAATATTCAATATTTTTAAATGGAGTTAAATGTTTGGAGGAGGAGATTATTAACAAATGTGACTCAAATTGCCACAGCTTCATCAGTTGCTGGGCATATATGATATTTCATTTATATAAATGCCCAGCCCTATATACTACTTGCTGCTGCTGCTGCTAAGTCACTTCAGTCATGTCTGACTCTGTGCGACCCCATAGACGGCAGCTCACCAGGCTCCCCCATCCCTGGGATTCTCCAGGCAAGAACACTGGAGTGGGTTGCCATTTCCTTCTCCAATGCATGAAAGTGAAAAGTGCAAGTGAAGTCGCTCAGTCGTGTCCGACTCTTAGCGACCCCATGGGCTGCAGCCTACCAGGCTCCTCCGTCCATAGGATTTTCCAGGCAAGAGTACTGGAGTGGGGTGCCATTGCCTTCTCCATATACTACTTAGCAGACCCCATATTTTGGAAGAATGACTTCAATCTCATCCCCATATAGGCTTCCTGAAATTTCTGACTGTTTCCATTTTTTCCCACTGTGGGGTCCTCACCCAGCAGCCTCAGTGTTGCCTCTGTAAGTTTCCTCTCCATCACAATGATGCATAGCAAGTTGCTCCCGAGACTGTACTAAACCCCAAGTTTACCAAAGCTGTCCTGTGATCTAAGACAAAGTAATCAGGTTAGAAACAGGTTGGGGGGAATGTTGTGAAGAATAAACTATTTCTCTTAAGAATACATTGCATTTTTTAAAATCTCTATAGCTTTAAAAGAAATGGGCTTATCTAAGCCTTACATAGTTTTAGCCTGAAACTTTATTTCAGGGTTCAAGAATACTAGATCAGGACTGAGGATCAGTTAAACACAAAGCTTACCTTTCCCTTTTGCCTTACTTTTATATCCACCTGCCAACTAAGTTGACACTTACCGTCTTCTTCTACAAGGATTAAATCAGGTGCTGCTGCAACTGCTGATTTTCAACAGCACTGAAAGAAGTTCAGGATGGAGATTAGGAGTGAGGCAATCTGTGCCTTGTGAAAAATTGGTGAAACAGGTCTTCAAATAGGTGTTTTCAGGGTATTTCATAAGCCCAATTCTTGTATCTCCTCATATTTAGAAAAGCACTAAAATCTTTCATAGTGATGTCTGCTCCTCATGACTAGCAGTAACCTTTGGGAGACTAGAAGCAGCTTCTGCATAAATGTATGCCTGATCGCATGCACTCCTCCTTCACCAGAATCACATATATACTGATTTTCCCCCTACCTGTTCAGAGCAGTTTCTTAGAGCTCTCTGAGGTGCTGTCTCCCATGCTCCAGTCCTCATTTTACCCCAAAGAAAACAACTCACAACTCACACATTGTGCATTTTTTTCAGCTGATACATCTTTGCTCCTTCTTAGACATTCCTGTACACACAAACTTTCTAGGTCAGCCCCATTTACAGAAGTCCCTGTGCATATCATACTCAAGCAAATTTTCTTAGCAGTTGACAGCTCAACTATTTTTACAAATGGTATTCAGTTTGGACTCAGTTAAGACACTTTATTTAACATATACAAAAGGAGACAAGGTGTAGAATCTATATGTGGTATTATGGGCTGAACTGTGTCACTGCAAAATGTACATGTTGAAGTTCTAACCCCTAGTCCCTCAGAATATGTCTATATTTGGGGAAAAGGTCTTTAAACAGGCAATTAGTTAAAAGAGGTCATTAGGATGGGCTGTAATCCAATATGACTCATATATTTATAAGAGGAGTAAATTAGAACACAAAAATGTTCAGAAGAAAACTGTGTGAAGACATTAAGATGGCCATGTATAATACAAAGAGCAAGGCCTCATAAGAAACCAAAAATTCTGTCAACACCTTGATCTCAGGCTAGCCTCCACAACAGTGAGAAAATAAATTTTGGTTGTTTAAGTCATCCAGTTAATGGCACTTTGTCATGGCAGCCCTATGCAAACTAACCCATGCAGTATAAACTTTAAAGCAGAACAAAGAAAGAGATAATAAAATGTTTGACACCTGGTAGACATATCAGGTTGAGTGTATGCTTAGTCATGTCTGACTCATTGTGACCCAATGGACTGTAACCTACCAGGCTCCTCTGTCAATAGGATTTCCTAGGCAAGAATACAGGAGTGGGTTGTCATTTCCTCATCTAGGGGATCTTCCTAACTCAGGGATTGAACCTGCATCTCCTGCGTCTCCTGAATCTGTAGGTGGATTCTTTACCACTGAGCCACCTGGGAAGCCTCCAGTAGCTATAAGTCATGCAAAAAGAAGGTAAGGAGGAAAGAAATAGGCTAGTATAAATGGATTTTATCTAAGAAATATTGTTCAGTACCTGAAGATCTCAATTTGAAGATCTCAGTTATAGTTAGACAAAACTCACAGAACTAGAAAAGATATGAGGCTTTTTTCAATTTGCTTTTTTTTTTTTTCAATTAATGAAATGGAGGCTCAGAAATGTGAAGCAAAACGTTGTTTCAGTGTAAAAGGAAGCTAAGCTCCTAACTCTAGAAATGGGACATGGTTAAAAACTCAGAAAGAGATGCCATACCATTTCTAGAAGCATGACAATTAGAAAGGCAGAAATATCCAAAAACATGTTGGCATCATATGAGGAAAATAGCCTCATAAGACAATGGTTGGTAGTCCCATTTCTTTGAACACTACAATTTTGAAAACCAACCAAAACCTTCAGGTTCTTCTTCGAACTAGCCCTTCTGTCAACTCACTTTCCATTCATTCCAAATTAAAAAAAAAAAAAAAGTTTTTTTTTTTTTTTTTTTTTTTAACAGATGATATCTATCTGGAAAAAGAAGAGTGACATGGGATGACTTTGGGTTGCCAAGCCTGAGGGAACCCAGTGATCCTTTCTGATCAGTACCCATCCTTGTTGGCAGAGATTGCTAAGGGTGAATTGGCAGGAGCTGTCTTTAGGAAGTGCTAGAGCAAGAGTGGATGAAGATTCGCCTCCAAACTTCTATACAGAGGGACATATAGGAAAGAAAAATCATTATTTTTCAACACCTAAAAAGCTTTTCAGGGACTCTCTTTCAAATTTAAATATATAAATCACGAAAGGACTTCTCAGGTGGCACAGTGGATTAAAAACAAAAAAAATCCGTCTGCCAGTGCAGGAGATGTAAGAAACTTGGGTTCAGTTCCTGGGTCAGGAAGATCCCCTGAAGCAGGAAATGGCAACCCACTGCAATATTCTTGCCTAGGAAATCCCATGGACAGAGGAGCCTGGCGGCTACTGTCCATCGGGTTGCAATGAGTTGAACACAAATGAGCACACACACACTAATCAAGTCATTTTGTGTCTACTTTGCCATTGCCTCAATTCTAGCTGGTTTGGGGTTTGATTCAAAAAAGAGGTAGTCAAATTTGGGTTCAGAGAACAAAAACTTCTTTGTTTTCCAGAAATGTTACGATGAAGTAATACACTACATTTATAGAAACTTCCCCCCACCCAAAAAAAAAGAAACTTCCCCATGGAGGGTAGGGGAAAATGGCAGGTTTTCCTCTAAGAAATAATTGCTTTTGGAATGATAAGAGGGGAAGTTACTCTTGCATAAGCATGTCTATCCTGACTGGCTATAATTTTTGGTTTTAGTTTGCTCTTTTAGGTCAGATGGTATAAATCATCATATTCAGATGGTTTAACTGTGTTCAGCTATAGTTGGATTTTCTGGCATACTAAATCTAACTTAAGTGTTAAAATAAACTAGAGCCAAGCTTTACATTCAAACAAAATCATAAAACTCTATCATATTTGAAAATAAGGAGATTGCTTACCAGCTTGAAAAGATTGAGTATTGACTTCATCGTCTATTGTTTCCTGTAGCATAGCATTTATATTAATGCCAAATTCCAAAAAAAGAAATTAAATGAGTCTAATATGAACATATGGATATGTAATAGTATATAAATTTACTGAATATGGTCACAAGCAGCTGTCATTCCCTGAAGTTACAAACATACTGCCTACATTATTGTACCCATGTCAGGAAATGATAAATACAGAGCCAGTTCTCATGACTGACTTTGGATCTTTTCTCTCTTTTGGTGTACACTGAGTCTAATCAAAGTCTGCTTCTGATCCCATTTTTCCCTGAATTGCATCTCTGATTAAGAAAACACATCTTCCTTTCAAATCCAGATTTCAGTTCTTAATTTTGTCCTTTTCCTTTCCCCTCCCTGCTTTCAGACTTTGAATTAGTTTTGTTTCCAATTATTTATTCAAAAATGTAATGAGGATCTGCTCTGCACACTAACACATGCATATGATTACAGACACACGTGTGTATATGTGATATGCAAGAACATGAAAAAATCTTAAATTTATGAGAACTAGCTTATAAATTTCCAAGCTGCCATCAAGTCTTTTGCATAATAAACAAGACTCTTCATGATTTGGCATCTTTCTACTAATCTATTCTTTTCTCTTCCACTCCAGAAACTCTGCGTTGACTGTAGCACCTCTCCTCTGCTTGTCTTTGAAGATGATCTACAACTTAACAGAAACAAATCCAAGTTCCATTTATCCATGGATTATTCCTTTATTGGCTTTCAGTCTGAGTGCAATAGCTATGTCCTCTGAGAAGCCTTCTGTAAGCAAACCCAAGGGACTCATACATTCTCTCATGTTTTAATTCTTTGTATCTCTCATCCAGACTGTAACCTCCATTGAAGGGAATGACCATAAACAGAATCTTATTACATCTTTGTTTCCTCAATCACTAAGGTAATTCCTAACATGCAATATGCAGTCAATAAGTATCTGATTAATCAACTACCAAAGGAATAAACTTCTCATGCAAAGTAATTATTGTTCAACTCAGAACACTGAGAGATTATATCGTTTGGTGAAATTCTTTCTGTATACATTAGTTACTACCCAAGCAGGTTCCTAACAGAGACCACGCTCTCTATTGCCTCTTCCGTAAACTGTTGCTCTTGAGAGAAAAAGACATAGTTAAGACTTGGTGCAAATTTATTGCCTGAAAATGACAGTCTATAGAATGGATAGACATGGTCACAATATGAGTACTGCAATCAAGGTATAATTTACACTAAATTGAGGCTAATGAGCTTGTCTAGAGACA
The DNA here is from genome assembly GCF_000754665.1 of Bison bison bison. Lineage (NCBI taxonomy): Eukaryota > Metazoa > Chordata > Mammalia > Artiodactyla > Bovidae > Bison > Bison bison. The sequence continues at coordinate 1,110,134 of NW_011494740.1, forward strand.
GACACTCAATTAAGTCTTTATCTCTATGGTAAATGGATTATATAGCCCAAAACACTGACATAAAATTGGATGTTTGGACCCCAACTAAGGTAGGTGCCTTGGAAATACTAAGGACAATTCCTTAGTGTCTTGAGTAGCAACCTAAAATAATGTAAGTGTATTATCTCACTAGTTTCTCTGTTCTATGTCTCATGTCAAAATCAAGGTATTGGCCAACTGAGTTGGCCAAGCTTATCAGAAGACAAGCTTATTCTGGTTGTAGGCAGAACTCAGCTTCTTGCAGATTAAGACTGAGGTCCTTGCTTCTTTGCTAGCTGTCAGCCAAATACTGCACTTAGCTTTTAGAAGCTCCTCTGTAGGTCTGGTCAGTGGCTCCTGCATTTTAAAATCAGCAAAAGCACATTGAATCCTTCTCACGTTTGTGTTCTTTTTTGATTCCTCCTCTCTTTTGACCACGGGGCTTTTTTGATTGCCACCTCTCTTTTTTGACTTGTGTGCTCATGTCTCTTCTGCTTCCAACTAGAGGAAGTTCTATAAGGACCCATCTCAATAGATTGTGAAGACTTGGATAATCCAGGATAATCTCTTCATTTCATGGTATGGAACTGCCAACTCATCTGACAAGCCCCATTTGCCACGTAATACAAGAAACCTGTTTACAGGTTCTACAGACTAGGATACCAGCATAGGGAAATTTTCTGTCAACCACAGTGCCAATTCAAACTTATAGCTTTAAAATATTTATTGTCCATTTACTTACAGGAGCAAATAAAACAAACAATTTTATATTAAAAGTGCACATTTGGATTTATTTATTATTATTTTTTTTTCCTCTGCCCAAAACAGGCTGGGGGGAACAAACAAAATATTTCCTATGTTTTTGATCTTTTTGTTTTTCTTCTGCAATTCTATCTAGTGAGAGAAATAGAAGAAAACAACTGAACAAATAAGGGGCACAGTTTCAGTGCCCCCCTCCTGCCCCACCAAAAGAAAAAAGAAAGAATGATGGAAGAGCCCTTGTCACTGGATAACACTGACTTTGCTATTTAGATTTATTACTAAAGCAAAAAGAACAACAAAAAAGCTGTTCACACACGCAAATTGAACCATATCATTTTGTAGTAGTAAGGAATCTTCAAAGTTTTATATTCAATGTTCCTTATTTCATAAATGGGAACTCTAACACCAGACAGCAAAACCATTTGTTCCAGAGTGGAATTTATGACAAAGTCAATAGCAAAATCTAAATCTCTTGGGTCTCAGTGTAATATTTATCATTCATGGTGATAATATTTATTTAAATTAAAATATAATAATTTTACTTGAATATATTTGACACATTACATTGTGTAAATTTAAGGTATAAAATGTTACTTTTACACTTTTATATATTGTGATATGTAATATGGTTGCCATTGTAACAATTTTTCCTCCATTACACATTGTTGTCCAAAACCATTATATTACACATTAGATACTGATAGCTTATTTACTACTGACTGCAAGTTTGTACCCTTAAACAACATCAGTTTTATCCCCCACCTCTTGCCATTTTGATGTGTTTTTTTTTTTAATGAGGTTGACTTACAACTGAAAAATAAAAAGATAAGCAACAAATTTTTAAACAGCAAGGGAAGCAGAGACTAAGATGGGAGTAGGAGGATGTGAGCTCACTTCCCCCCCATGAATACATCAAAAAATACATCAACAGGTGGATCAATTCTCACTGGAAACAAACTAGAGAACTACAGAAAGATTCTTGTATAGTCAAGGCTGTAAGAAAAATCCATACAAAATCAGGGAGGAAGGGAAGAGAAGAGATCAGCTCCTCCTCTGTGACCCCTGGAGAAGTCAAAGAAAATAGTGGTGGGGAGATTGCACAGGCAGAGATCCTCCCTAGGGAGTGAGCAGTTGGAGCCACATATTGGGAAGCCTAGCTCTAGGATCCAACACTGGAAAGATGAGTTCTCCTTAGCTGGCTAGAAAACCAGTGGAACGAACAGGAGGGCTGTAAGAAACCTAGATTCCACTTCTAAAGAGCACACAACATTTGCTTATTCCCAAAACAGGGCAGAGAAAGCAGATTAAGATTATACAAGACTGTGGTCAGTTTCCTGTGACTGCCCCCATGCATGCCCCAGCCTAAACTGAGCAGCGACTCAGGACTGTTTTGCTTAGTGACTTGGTTCCACACTAACAAACCCAAAGTTAGTAGAAGGAAAGAGAACATAATATAGAGCAGAAATAAATGAAATAGAGTCTAAAAAACATTGAAAAGATCAGTGAAATTAAGAGCCAGTTCTTTGAAAAGATCAACAAAACTAATAAACATTTTAGACAGTCATCAATGCAACACAAATCAATAATACCAGAAATGATATAGAAGTTATAACCAATAAGACAGAAATTCAAAGGATAAGATATTAGCACAAAAAATAATACGCTGATAAAATGATTGAGAAGAAATGAACAAAACCATAGAAATATAGAACCTTCCAAGACTAAACCAGGAAAAAATGGGAAATATGATCAGACCAATTGCAAGTAAAAAAGTTGAATTGGTAGAAAAAAATTAAAAATCCAACAAATAAATGTCCAGGACCAGATAGCTTCATCAATTCAGTAGTTCATTCGTGTCTGACTATTTGCAACTCCATGGACTGTAGCATGCCAGGCTTCCCTGTCCATCACCAACTCTCTGAGCTTCCTCAAACTCATGTCCATCAAGTCGGTGATGCCATCTAACCATCCTGTCTTCTGTCACCCCCTTCTTCTCCTACTTTCAATCTTCCCCAACATCAGGATCTTTTCAAATGAGTCAGCTCTTCGCATCAGGTGGCCAAAGTATTGGAGCTTCAGCTTAAACATCAGTCCTTCCCATGAATATTCAGGACTGATTTCCTTTAGGATTTCTGGTTTAATCTCTTTGCAGTACAAGGGACTCTCAGGAGTCGTCTCCAACACCACAGTTCAAAAGCATCAATTCTTCGATGCTCAGCATTCTTTATAGTCCAATTCTCACATCCATACATGACTAGTGGAAAAACCATAGCCTTGACTAGACGGACCTTTGTTGGCAAAGTAATGTCTGCTTTTTAAAATGCTGTCTAGGTTTGTCATAGCTTTTCTTCCAAGGAGTAAGTGTCTTTTAATTTCATGGCTGCAATCACCATTTTGCAGTGATTTTGTAGCCCAGGAAAATAACGTCTGTCACTGTTTCCATTGTTTCCCCATCTATTTGCCATGCAGTGACGGGACCGGATGACATGATCTAGTCTTTTGAATATTGAGTTTTAAGCCAGGTTTTTCACTCTCCTCTTTCACTTTCATCAAGAGGCTGTTTAGTTCCTCTTCAATTTCTGTCATAAAGGCCGTGTCATCTGCATATCTGAGGTTACTGACATTTCTCCAGGCAATCTTGATTCCAGCTTGCACTTCATGCAGTCCAGCATTTTGCATGATATACTCTGCATAGAAGTTAAATAAGCAGGGTGACAATATACAGCCTTCATGTACTCCTTTCCCAATTTGGAACCAGTCTGTTGTTCCATGTCCAGTTCTAAATTGCTTCTTGACCTTCATATAGATTTCTTAGGAGGCAGGTAAGGTGGTCTGGTATTCCCATCTCTTTAAGAATTTTCCACAGTTTGTTATGATCCATACAGTCAAAGGCTTTAACATAGTCAATGAAGCAGACGTTTTTCTGGAATTTTCTTGCTTTTTCTATGATCCAGCAGATGTTGGCAATTTGATCTATGGTTCCTCTGCCTTTTCTAAATCCAGATTGAACATTTAGAAGTTCATGGTTCCTGTACTGTTGAAGTCTGGCTTAGAAAATGTTGAGCATTACTTTACTAGTGTGTGAGATGAGTGCAATTGTGCAGTAGTTTAAGCGTTCTTTGGCATTGCCTTATTTGGGGATTGGAATGAAATTTTATCTTTTCCAGTCCTGTGGCCACTGCTGAGTTTTCCAAATTTGCTGGCATATTGAGTGCAGCACTTTCACAGCATCATCTTCTAGGATTCAAAATACCTCAGCTGGAATTCCATCACCTTCACAAGCTTTGTTCATAGTGATGCTTTCTAAGGCCCACTTGACTTCACACTCCAGGATGTCTGGCTCTAGGTGAGTGATCACACTATTGTTGTTATCTGGGTCATGAAGATCTTTTTTGTATAGTTCTTTTGTTTATTCTTGCCATCTCTTCTTAATATCTTCTGCATCTGTTAGGTCCATACCATTTCTGTCCTTTATTGTGCCCATCTTTGTATGAAATGTTCCCTTGGTATCTCTAATGTTCTTGAAGAGATCTCTAGTCTTCCCCATTCATTGTTTTCCTCTATTTCTTTGCACTGATCACTGAGGAAGGCTTTCTTATCTCTCCTTGCTATTCTTTGGAACTCTGCATTCAAATGGGTATATTTTTCCTTTTCTCCTTTGCCTTTTGCTTTTGTAAGACCTCCTCAGACAACCATTTTGCCTTTTTGCATACTTTTTTCTTGGGGATGGATTTGATCACTGCCTCCTGTACTATGTTATGAATTTCTGTCCATAGTTCTTCAGACACTCTATAAGATCTAATCCCTTGAATCTATTTGCCACTTTTACTTATAATCATAAAGGATTTGATTTAGGTCACACCTGAATGGTTATGGAACATGGAGCAACGGACTGGTAAAAAGGACATGGAATTGCAGACCTGTTGAAAATGGTCGTGCCTGCAAAGACAGAAATACAGATCAATGGAACAAAATAGAAAGCCCAGAGATAAATCCATGCACATATGGACACCTTATCTTTGACAAAGGAGGCAAGAATATACAATGGATTAAAGACAATCTCTTTAACAAGTGGTGCTGGGAAATCTGGTCAACCACTTGTAAAAGAATGAAACTAGAACACTCTCTAACACCATACACAAAAATAAACTCAAAATGGATTAAAGATCTCAACGTAAGACCAGAAACTATAAAACTCCTAGAGGAGAACATAGGCAAAACACTCTCTGACATACATCACAGCAGGATCCTCTATGACCCACCTCCCAGAATATTGGAAATAAAAGCAAAAATAAACAAATGGGACCTAATTAACCTTAAAAGCTTCTGCACATCAAAGGAAACTATTAGCAAGGTGAAAAGACAGCCTTCAGAATGGGAGAAAATAATAGCAAATGAAGCAACCGACAAACAACTAATCTCAAAAATATACAAGCAACTCCTACAGCTCCACTCCAGAAAAATAAATGACCCAATCAAAAAATGGGCCAAAGATCTAAATAGACATTTCTCCAAAGAAGATATACAGATGGCTAACAAACACATGAAAAGATGCTCAACATCACTCATTATCAGAGAAATGCAAATCAAAAACCACTATGAGGTACCATTTCACACCAGTCAGAATGGCTGCGACCCAAAAGTCTACAAATAATAAATGCTGGAGAGGGTGTGGAGAAAAGGGAACCCTCTTACACTGTTGGTGGGAATGCAAACTAGTACAGCCACTATGGAGAACAGTGTGGAGATTCCTTAAAAAACTGGAAATAGACCTGCCTTATGATCCAGCAATCCCGCTGCTGGGCATACACACTGAGGAAACCAGAAGGGAAAGAGACACATGTACCCCAATGTTCATCGCAGCACTGTTTATAATAGCCAGGACATGGAAGCAACCTAGATGTCCATCAGCAGATGAATGGATAAGAAAGCAGTGGTACATATACACAATGGAGTATTACTCAGCCATTAAAAAGAATACATTTGAATCAGTTCTAATGAGGTGGATGAAACTGGAGCCTATTATACAGAGTGAAGTAAGCCAGAAGGAAAAACACCAATACAGTATACTATTGCATATATATGGAATTTAGAAAGATGGTAACAATAACCCTGTATATGAGTCAGCAAAAGAGACACTGATGTATAGAACGGTCTTATGGACTCTATGGGAGAGGGAGAGGGTGGGAAGATTTGGGAGAATGGCATTGAAACATGT
>NW_011494740.1:1116231-1121745 GCF_000754665.1 Bison bison bison
CGAAAATTTAAAAAAAAACAAAAAACAAATAAAAAAAAAAAGAAAAAGAAAATGGTCGTGCCTGAATGGTCTAGTGGTTTTCCTTACTTTCTTCAATTAAATATGAATTTGGCAATAAACTTCATAGGTGAATTCTACCAAACATTCGGATAAAAGTTAACACCTATCCTTCTCAAAGTTTTCCAAAAAATTGTAGAAAAAAGAATGTTTCTGCTCCTCCTAAAAGGCCAGCCTTAGTCTGATACCAAAACCAGACCCCCCCCAAAAAAAAAAAAAATTGTAGGCCAATATCACTAATATACACAGAGCAAAAATACTCAAGAAAATGTTAGCAAACCAAATGCAACAATACATTAAAAAGATCATGAACCATGATCAAGTGGTATTTATCCCGAGGATGCAAGGATGATTCAATATCTGCAAGTGAACCAACATGACACACCACATTAACAAACTGAGGAATAAAAATCATAAGGTCATCTCAATAGAGATAGAAAATTTTTTTAAAAATTCACCATCCATTTATGACAAAAATTCTCCACAAAGTGGATATAGAAGGAACATGCTGCATCATAACACAGACTATACATATTAAGCTCACAGCAAACATCATACTCAACAGTAAAAAGCTGAAAGTACTTTCTCCAAGATTAGGAACAAGAAAAGGATCCTCACTCTCACCACTTTTATTCAACATAGTGCTAGAGGTCTTAGCTTCAGAAATCTGACAAGCCATGAAAGGAATCTAAATTGGAATGGAAGAATTAGAATTGTCACTGTTTGCAGATGACTTGATACTATACTAAGACAATCCTAAAGATGCCACCAAAAATTATAGAACTGACAAAGGAATTTGGTAAATTTACAGGATACAAAACTAATAATAATATACAAAAATCTACTATATTCCTGTATGCTGACAATGAAATATCAGAGGGAGAAATTAAGGAAACTATCCCATTTACAATCACAAATGGGATGCTTTCTTACAAAAAGAATAAAATACCTATGAATCAATATAAGGAGATAAAGGACCTGTACTTGGAAAACTATAAGGATATTGATGAAAGGAATTGAAGAATTTCCAAACAGATGGAAATATGTATCATTTTCATGGATTGGAAGAATTAATATTGTTAAAATGACCACACTACCCAAGACAATCTGTAGATTCACTGTAATCGCTATCAAAATGTCTATGGCTTTTTCCACAGATCTAGAACAAATAACTTTAAAATTTCTCTGGAAACACAAAAGATCCCAAATAGCCAAAACAATCTTCAGAAAGAACATAGTTGGAGCTAACATGCTTCTTAACTTCAGATTATACTATAAAGTTTCAGTAATCAAAACAGAATGGTTTGGCACAAAAAGAGACATGAAGATCAATGTAACAGAATAAAGAGCTAAAAAATATACCTATGGACTTATGGTCAATTAACCTACAATAAATGTACAATGAAGAAAATACAGTCCCTTCAATAAGTGGAGCTAGGAAAACAGACAGCTACATGTAAAGAATGAAATTTTAACCTTTCCTCACACTATATATGAAAATAAATTCAAAATGAATTAAAGACTAAATATAAGACTGGAAACCCTAAAACTTTTAGAAGATAGCATAAGCATAACACTCTTTCACATAAATCACAGCAATATTTTTTGGAACTCTCGCCTAAGGCAAAAGAAACAAAAGCAAAAATAAACAAATGGGAGTTAATTAAACTTAAAAGCTTTTGCACCACAAAGGAACTCATTAAGAAAATGAAAAGACAACTTTCTGAATAGGAGAAAATATTTATGAGTATAAATGATAAGTTAATATCTAAAATATATAAACAATTCATACAACTCAGTATTAAAAATAAACAGCCTGATTATAAATGGGCAGAAGACCTGAATAGACATTTTTTCAAAGAGGATATACACATGGTCAATAGGCACATGAAAAATGCTTAACATCATTAATCATTAGAGAAATGCAAATCAAAACCACCATAAGACAATGTCTCACACCTGTCAGAATAACTATCATCAAAAACATAAATAAGAAATGTTGGCAAGGATGTGGAGAAAAGGGAACCCTAGTATACTGTTGGTGGGAATGTAAATTCATACAGCCACTATGGAAAACTGCATGGCAGTTCTTCAAAAAACTAAAAATTGAACTACTATATGACCAGAAATTGCACTACTGGTATATATTCAAAGAAAACAAAAACTCTAATTCATGTACCCCTATCTTTTTAGTAGCATTATGTATAATACACAAGATATGGAAAAAAACCACACAAGGAAGATGTTATGTGTGTACACACACACACACACAAATACAAACCCACACACCCACATACATATAATGAACTACTAAGTCAACCATATAAAAACAAGAAATTTTGCCAGTTGCAACAACATTAATGAATCTGGAGGGTATTTATGCTTAGGGAAATAAGTCAGAGAAAGATAAATACTGCAAGATATCGCTAATATATGGACTATAAAAATAAAGCAAATGAATGAATATAACAAAACAGAAATATATTCACAGATATATACAACAAAGTAGTGGTTACCAGTGGGGAAAGGAATGGGGGTGGGGACAAGATATATGCAGGAGATTAAGAGGTAAAGATTACTATGTATCAAATTAATAAGTAACAGGGATATATTGTGAAGCATAGGGAAATGTAGCCATTATTTTATAACTTTAAATGGAATATAATCTATAAAAAATACTGAATCACTATGTTGTATACCTGAAACTAATATAATATTATAAATCAGGTATACTTTCATTTTTTACCTTTTTAAATTAGAAAAATTATTAAAAACAAAAAAACACAAGCAAGAACATGAACATATATTTTTCCAAAGAGCTATAAATTCACAACTGGCACAAAAAATGGTATCCATCATTATCTGTCATTAAGAAAATGCAAATCAAAACCACAATGAGAGACCATTTCACACCCATTGGGGGACTTTAATCAAGAAAACATAACATAACAAGTACTGGCAAGGATGTGGAGAACTGGAACCCTCATAAATTGCTGATGGTAATACATAATGGTACAGCTGCTATGAAAAACAGTTTGGCTGTTCATCAGAAAATTAAACATAGAATTACCATATGATCCAGTAATTCCACTTCCAGATATATTTTATTTCAAAAGAAATGAAAACATATGTCCATACAATAACTAGGGCCCACATTTCATAGCAGTGTAATTAGCTGAAAAGTAGAAATAACCCAAATGTCCGTCAGTGGGCAAATGACTAAAATTCTGGTATATTCGTATATTCAAATAATGGAATTTTATTCAGCTATAAAAAGAAACAAAATACTAATGTATGCTACAAGTTGAGTCAACCTCAAAAACATTGAAGTAAAAAAAAAAGTCAGATACAAAGGCCACGTATTATGTGACTTCATTTATATGAAACATACAGAATAGGAAAATCTATCAAGATATAAGGCATATTAAACAGATAAGTGAGATATGGAAAGAGGGGAATAGAGAGTAATTACTCACAGTATATGAGAAGTTTTTATGGTATGAGGTAAAAGTTTTGAAACTAAAAAGAGCTGGTGTTTATACAACATTATGAATATACTAACTACTACTGAGCTGTACCTTAATTTCCACTGAATAGTACACTTTAAATGGTTAAATGGATATTATACGTTGTAAAATGTATATTACATACATTTCACCTAAAAAAAAAAACTTCTGCACAGTAACATCAATATGGTAACTTTTAAAAAAAATTAGTGAAAGAAAAATTCCCATGGAACAAGTAATACCTATAATACAAACTACCATATTGAGTAAGAGGGGAAACTGCCAATTATGTGATGCTAGGCAAATCCCATGGACAGAGGAGCCTGGTAGGCTGCAGTCCATGGGGTCGTTAAGAGTCAGACACGACTAAGCGACTTCACTTTCACTTTTCACTTTCACGCATTGGAGAAGGAAATAACAACCCACTCCAGTGTTCTTGCCTAGAGAATCCCAGGACGGGAGAGCCTGGTGGGCTGCCGTCTATGGGGTCGCACAGAGTCGGACACAACTGAAGTGACTTAGCAGCAGCAGCAGCAGGAAAAGCTTAATAGCAAACCTCAAATGGACAATACAAGATAAGAAACTGTTTGAACAATCACATTTAAAATATATATTAATAGGGAAAATATTAGTAGATTGAGTATATCAGCTAATTAAAATTTGCCTCATAACTATAAGAATTCTTCAAAAGGCTCATTTATCAACCTGACATAACTCAGGAAAGAAACAGTGATCATGAAGAAGAGTCAATAAATATTACCCAAAGCAAAGCACAAAATTTAAAGAAATGAATTTTAAAAGAAAAAAGAAAAGGAAAGAACACCCCAGAGCTGTGGTACAAATTTAAAACTATAAATAAGTATAATTGAAATGCCAGAGTCCTACTACATAATACAGAGAATTATATCCAATATCCTGCAATAAATCATAATGGAAAAGAATATGAAAAAGAATATATGTAAATGTATAATTGTGTCACTTTTCTGTACAGCAGAAATTAAATATAACATTGTAAATCAACTATACCTCAGTAAAAAAAAAAAATTTAGAAAGAAATCAGAAAGAGAAGATGAAAAAAAAAACAGAAAAATAAATATTTAAAGAGATTATGCTTAGAATTTTCCAAAATTATTGATAAACATCAAACTTCAATTACAAGAAGCTCAAAAACACCAAATAGGCTTTTAAAAAAGAAATTGACACTGAATGATTTTGGCTGAAAATCAATCACAGAGAAAACCTTGAAGGAAGTCAGAGAAAAAGAAACACAGAAGAATTTAAGCCGAAATTACAGGAGACTTCTCATTAAATCTATGAAAGTTAGAAGCAATGGAGTGAAATCTTTAGAATGAAAAAGACAAAAGCTATCTACAATTTTATACAGAGTGTATGCCAAAGTCTTTGACTGTGTGGATCACAATAAACTGTGGAAAATTCTGAAAGAGATGGGAATACCAGACCACCTGATCTGCCTCTTGAGAAATTTGTATGCAGGTCAGGAAGCAACAGTTAGAACTGGACATGGAACAACAGACTGGTTCCAAATAGGAAAAGGAGTTCGTCAAGGCTGTATATTGTCACCCTGTTTACTTAACTTATATGCAGAGTACATCATGAGAAACGCTGGACTGGAAGAAACACAAGCTGGAATCAAGATTGCTGGGAGAAATATCAATAACCTCAGATATGCAGATGATACCACCTTTATGGCAGAAAGTGAAGAGGAACAAAAAAGTCTCTTGATGAAAGTGAAAGGGGAGAGTGAAAAAGTTGGCTTAAAGCTCAACATTCAGAAAACTAAGATCATGGCATCGGTCCCATCACTTCATGGGAAATAGATGGGGAAACAGTGGAAACAGTGTCAGACTTTATTTTTGGGGGCTCCAAAATCACTGCAGATGATGATTGCAGCCATGAAATTAAAAGACGCTTACTCCTTGGAAGGAAAGTT
>NW_011494740.1:1121845-1132544 GCF_000754665.1 Bison bison bison
CCTTGGACTGCAAGGAGATCCAACCAGTCCATTCTGAAGGAGATCAGCCCTGGGATTTCTTTGGAAGGAATGATGCTAAAGCTGAAACTCCAGTACTTTGACCACCTCATGCGAAGAGTTGACTCATTGGGAAAGACTCTGATGCTGGGAGGGATTGGGGGCAGGAGGAGAAGGGGACGACAGAGGATGAGATGGCTGGATAGCATCACTGACTCGATGGACGTGAGTCTGAGTGAACTCCGGGAGTTGGTGATGGACAGGGAGGCCTGGCGTGCTGCGATTCATGGGGTCGCAAAGAGTCGGACATGACTGAGCAACTGACCTGTAAATATTATCAGAATTACAACTTCTCATCAAAGGACACAGTTAAGAGAATGAAACAGCTAATGGGAGAAAATACTGCATATCACATATTTGATAAAGGACTTTGTTGCTGTTATTCAGTACCTAAGCCATGTCCAACTCTTTGAAACCCCATGGACTGCAGCACGCCAGGCTTCCCTGTCCATCACTATCTCCTGGAGTTTGCTCAAATTCATGTCCACTGAGTCAGGAATGCCATCCAACCATCTCATCCTCTGTCACCTCCTTTTCCTCCTGCCCTCAATCTTTCCTAGCATTAAGGTCTTTTCCAGTGAGTCACATTTTTGCATCAGGTGGCCAAAGTATTGAAGCTTCAGCTTCAACATCAGTCTTTCCAATGAATATTAAGGATTGATTTCCTTTAGGATTTACTGGTTTGATCTCTTTGCTGTTCAGGGGACTCTCAAGAGTCTTCTCCAGCACCAGAGTTGAAAAGAATTAATTCTTCAGCATTCAGCCTTCTTTGCAGTCCAACTCTTACATCCATACATGACTACTGGAAAAACCATAGCTTTGACTAGACAGATCTTTGTCAGCAAAGTGATGTCTTTGCTTTTTAATATGCTGTCTAGGTTTGTCATAGCTTTTCTCCCAAGGAGCAAACATCTTTTAATTTCATGGCTGCAGTAACCATCTGCAATTATTTTGGAGACCAAGATAATAAAATATGCTACTGTTTCCACTTTTCCCCATCTGTTTACAGTGAAGTGATGGGACCAGATGCCATGATTTTAGTTTTTGAATGTTTTAAGCCAGTTTTTTCACTCTCTTCTTTCACCCTCATCAATGTATGCAAAGGATTCTCAAAACTCAGTATTAAGAAAAGAAACAATCCAATAAGAATGGACAAAACAGACATAACCAAGGATCCAAATTTACGGCAAATAAGCACATAAAAGAATGCCCATAGTCATTTTGGAAATGCCAACTACAGCGAGATACCATTAAACATTTCTTACAACAGCTAAAATAATTTTTTCAATCTGATGATATAAAGTGATGACAATGACCTAAAGCACTTGGGAATCTTATATCATGGTGGCAGGAATGAAAAATAGTTCAAGATGAAAAATGGTTCAGGAGTTTATTATAAAGTTAAAATGTACAACTACCATATGATGAAGTAATCTCTTTATGTTCACTCTAAAAAAAGTGTAGGCAAATAATGTTATTTATAATCACCAACAATTTAAAATAAACTAATAGTTCATCAAGTATGGAATGGGTTAAAAAAAAAACGGTGATATAGTCACAGAATAGACTTCAATACAGCACTAAAAAATATCAAATTACTGATACACATAATGTGTACAATTGTAGCAGAATTCTACAAGTCTTAAGAAACACATACAACAAGAACTGTTGATATATAGAATAACTGTCACCTCCCAAAAGCCTTTTTAACCAATTTGTAGTAAATTCACCCTCATGTTCAACCCCTAGAACACACACCTGTTTTCTATCTCTATAGTTTTGTCGTTGCAAGAATGTCACATAATGAAAGCAAAGAGCTTTTAGCCTTTTGATTTCTTTCACTTAGCTGTATTTGAAATTCATTCACCTTTTAGCAACATTATAAATATTTCCTGACTTTCTTTTCATATATTTTTGAAACTCTCTTCTTTTGGTTTCCATGATACACATTGCCAGTTTTCTTTTGACCTCTTAGTACTTTTTAAAAATCTTCTCTGCAAGATCCTTTTGCAATATTGAACTTTTACAATTAAACTTTAAGACTGAAAATCAGTTCTAAGCACATTTTTTTCTATAGCTAACTTCTTTCATTGGGGTGAGAATATTTAGTCCCATGATTTTGTATGTTACTTATATGCTCATAGGTCACAAGTTTATGTCTCTATACCGTAAGTCGATATGTTTCCATCTAATAAATCAAGATCCTATTAGCTCCTCACCAGAGCATTGACTGGCAGAGCAAAACTGCCCTGATTGGGAGTTTAACCTTCCCTTCTTTGGGGTTCTTTCAATTAAACCCTTAGCTAGGTTCTGTTTTCTCTACTCCTCTCAAAAGCAGTTGGACTTTCTTTGGATAGACTCTAAGGAAGCCCTCTATAATTCTCCTTTTTTGGTTATCTGCATTCAGAGCATCAGTTGAGCATAGTAATAGCCACCCAATTCTTATGTTATTTTAGCTTCCATTTCCCACGTTTCTCAAATGTCTGTTATGTGGAACCAGCTGATGGCTTCCCCTACACTGCTATGCCATCCCAGTGTACCACCAGCAAAACTTTCAACAACTAGATGGCTATGCCAGAGCCCTCTGTGTTCTACCTAGCACCAGTGATGGGATCCTTATTGTCAGATTCTAAGACAGTCTTAGCATGCAGGGTACTTACCAGATTCTTTTGGAAGCAGTATTTGTAGAAAGCAAGCATGAAAAAAGGGAGAAGTAGGGCCAACAAAAGTGTTGCCTAAGCCCATGAGGAGCTGTGGAACTAGATGTACCTTAAACTTTGTCCCCTTCTGGAACAAGATGGCCAGCCTTTTATTAGTCACTGCTGTGCATACTCCCACACCCCCAGAAGCTGTGTGTAATGTGATTTTCTGTATGAATATCTAAAGGAATTGATAGGTGAAGGCTGTCTTCTGTCAGCACTTTCACAGCCGGGGCAACAAGTTCTTCATTAAAGGGGGATCTGGCTGGTCAGTCTCAGTATATACCACAGTGTTCCAAACCAAACTCTTGAAATTCAACCAACACCCTCCTCCCCCAAATATGACCCTTCTCCAGTCTTTCCCTTTCCAGGAATCCGTCCAGTAGTTCTAAAATTAGATACCTAGGAGTACTTCCTAATGTCTTCTTTATTGCCAGTCACCCACAATAACTCAGTCTTGTCAGACTCTGTGACCCCTGGACTGTACAGACCATGGAATTCTCCAGGCCAGAATACTGGAGTGGGTAGCCTTTCCCTTCTCCAGGGGATCTTCCTAACCCAGGGATCGAACCCAGGTCTCCCTCATTGCAGGTGGATTTTTTACCAGCTGAGCCACAAGGGAAGCCCATAGATTAGCATTAAGCACAAACATTTTAACCTCCAAATTATGTCTTACACTCTCCCCATTTCTCTCTTAACCATTGCCACCACCCCAGCCTACGCCACAATCATCTCACCTGGAGAATCCCTAGCCTCCTTGCTAGTTTTTCTGTTTCCTCTCTTGCCTTTTTTCAACCTAATCTCTGCATACAAGTCAGTCTAAATTCTGTGAAGCATACATTGGATCATCTCACAACCCTGGCTTCAAACCTTTAAGGACTTTCACTGACTGGTTCAAAATTGGAAAAGGAGTACGTCAAGGCTGTATATTGTTACCCTGTTTATGTAACTTTTATGCAGGGCACATCATCCAAAATGCCAGACTAGATGAACCGCAAGCTGGAATCAAGACTGCCAGGAGAAATATCAACAACCTCAGATGTGCAGATGACACCACCTCATGGCAGAAAGTGAAGAGAACTAAAGAGCCTCCTGATGACGGTGAAAGAGGAGTTGAAAAGTTTGCTTAAAACTCAACAGTCAAAAAACTAAGATCACGGCATCTGGTCCCATTACTTCATGGCAAATAGAAGGGGAAAACTAGAAGCAGTGACAGATTTTATTTTTCTGGGCTCCAAAATCATTACAGACAGTGACTGCAGCCATGAAATTAAAAGAAGCTTATTCCTTGGAAGAAAAGTTATGATCAACCTAGACAGCATATTAAAAAGCAGAGATGTTACTGTGCCAACAGAGGTCCATCTAGTCAAAGCTATGGTTTTTCCAGTAGTCATGTATGGATGTGAGAGTTGGACCATAAAGAAGGCTGAGCACCAGAGAATTGATGCATTTGAACTGTGGTGCTGGAGAAGACTCTGGAGAGTCCTTTGATATGCAAGGAGATCAAACCAGTCAATCCTAAAGGAAATCAGTCCTGAATATTCATTGGCAGGGCTGATGCTGAACCTGAGATTCCAATATTTCACTCTTTGAAGATGGGAAGAGCCAACTCACTGAAAAAGACCCTGATTCTGGGAAAGACTGAAGGTAAAAGGAGAAGGAAACAACAGAGGATGCGATGGTTAGATAGCTTCACTGACTCAATTGACATGAATTTGAGCAAACTCCAGGAGATAGTAAAGGACAGGATAGCCTGGTTTTCTGCAGTCCATGGGGTCACAAAGAATTGGACATGACAGCGGCTGAACAATAACAACATATAGAAATTAGAATTGAATACAAATGCTTTCACATCTACCACTAGGCTTTTAGTATTGATACCCTTTCTAATCTCCTCACAGGTCTCCCTTTCCATGACTCACCATGCTTCAGTCATACAGAATTCTTTCAGTTTTCAGAAGCTACTGATTATCTGCCATAAATAAAACATTTTCCATTTTCCTTCTAACCTCTGGTTATTTCGCCTGGTGAGTTCTTTGTCATCCTTCAGGTAACCTTCTTGCTACCTTCTCAAATAGCACTTTAATGACTTGCAGCGACAATTATAATATACATTTGTGGATGTTTAGCATCTCTTTTATATTAATGGAAATTTTTAAAATGTAGATTTCCATATTTAAAAGTTCTGCCTCTTCAAGGCAATTATCACAATTCAACCTCCCAGCTATAATGGCAGCTGGAGTACATATCTGTGACCCAGAATCTGTCCGTCATTTGCACCAGAGTTAGTCTTACACTGAGAAGGGACCAACATGTGGAGCTGGGATCTCTCTAACTCTCCTTTCAAAAAGAGGAGATGGAGGTGACAGGTCTTTGGGGCAGTCATTGTAATTATCCTGACAACCCATCTTGATATTGATCCTGAATCCTTAATTTTCCCAAAGACTCTGTAAGCCACTTTCATGTGTCAATAAATTCCTTTCTTTCTAGAACCAACCACAGGGGATTGATTCCATTGCAACCTAACATTTGTCATTTGTCATCTCCAATTAAGGCAATCTGCTCTATTATTCTCTATCTCAAAACTCATTTTGTTTCCTTCATTTCATTAGCAATCTTGTAGTCAAGTTTGTGTGTTGTCTATCTTCTCTACTAGATTATAAACTCCCTGAGGGCAGAGTCTCTGTAGTTTTTAATTCAGAACCACATATGAAGTTCCTCTGTTGGTTCATTCAACAGACGGAGCCCTTCCTATTGACACAAACACCAAAGAATATAACATTAATAAGATATGAAAGAGCTTACATCATAGTTGGAAAGACAGACATAGAAATCGATCATTAAAAATCTAATGTGGCCAATATACTGGTTAAAATTGTCAAGGATTTTTATAGGTTTACCAAAGAGGAGCATTTAATACAATCTGTGGGAGGAGGGTGGAAGTCAGATTAAGAAAGACAAAGAAGCAGGAAAGAGGAGGAGGAGGAGTTTCAGGAAGAATTCTTGAAAGATGCTATGCCAAAGCTTCAAGGTGTGAGGAAGAGTCTGTAAGGTGAAAGGATAGGAGATGGAGGATGGTGGTGAAAAAAAGGATTCTAGGCAAAAGCTGAAGGTCCCAGAGTGAGGAGCCACATGGTAGCGAAAGGGGGACCTTTCTCAAGAGGGAGGCAGGAACGAGGGTGCACGGTTGGAAGAGACCAGAAAGGAAAGCACAGCTACATCAGGGGTGGACTCAAGCTCCACTGGAAATTTCTAAAATTATGCCTAAATTTAGAAAAGGATCACAAAAGAATGTGAAAAAAGATAAAAGATTAGTTTGAGTGATTTTTTTATTTATTTCCACATTCCTTGTTCCACTATTTTTTCAATTAAGTTTATAAGAATTCCTTTGCAACTATCTTCAACATACACTTGTCATGTTTCTATTGTGTATTTGTCAGCACTGCTATATCATTTATATGATATTAATTATAATATGTACATTTGACTTTTGTATGTATATTGTTTCCTCATATAGGCTACATTTCAGAAGTAAACACTACATGTTTATCTCTTCAGATCCCCATGATTTTAAACACCTCTGTGAGTTGTATCAGCATTTAATAAATGCTTATGGAAAGAATGGGTTTCCCTGGTAGTTCAGTGGTAAAGAATCCTCCTGTCAATGCAGGAGACATGGGTTCAATCCCTGGATCACAAAGATCCCCCTGGAGAAGGAAATGGCAACCCACTCCAGTATTTTTGCCTGGGAAATCCATTGAACAGAGGAACCCAGTGGGCTACAGTCCATGGGGTCTCAAAGAGTTGGATAGGACTGAGCAATTGAGCACAAGCATGACAAGTATGGAAAGAATATGCAAATCATACTTAGGAAACCTAAATGTAAAAGGAACCCTTTCCTTTTCTATGAATGTTAATGTGTAATATTCACAGAAGTTCAAAATATTTCACTGCAATCTGGTCTACTTTGTAGCCTTTGCCTACAAAACATATTTTTAAATATAAATTATCTAGGTGGTAGTGATGTCCATCAACACAAACACATCTAGCTTTTACAAATGATGAAACAGAACTCAAAGATTGAGATTATCAAATTGATTCATAATCCTACCAGGATTCACATAAATTTTCCCTCCAGCACCCAGACAAACCACTTTTCTAAGAAACCATCTCGTCCCTTAATTCTCAATGAAAACATCCTTTAGGCCTGAACTACAGGGTCCTTGCTTCATATTCCAGGAGGAAGGAGGTTTTCAAAAGATTCTTAGCAGTGGCATGCAAAAACAGAGTTAAATGGAAACAGTAAAATAAAAAATATCATTGGCTGATTAAGAAAAGAAATAATGTCTTACCATCCCCTATTCATTCTTCACCCTATATAGTATCTGGATCAAAAATGCTCAAATACAGACTAGCGAACAAGTTTTTATAAACATATCACCGACAATGCCAAGTGTAGACCGAATCTTCAGAGACTGCATCTTTATAACTCTTCACTATCTTTGTTTCTCAGGGCCACGTGGGCCTGTTCTGCTTTCAGTGGGTTAATTACCAAGGAAGCATTTTTCCTCTGTGGTCTAGACATAGAAATATCCAGATATTGTTTCCCTTGAAAGGCAGCCATCCTGCTGAATTTACTTGATCACCAATTCTCATGTTTTTTTAAGGCCAAATGGGGCTAAACACAATTTTTGAAGATTTTTCCCTCTCCTTTTTTTTTCACCGATTAACAGCTTGTTTGTTTTCGATTGAGGATGCTTCCAGGCAAACAGAGGGAAAGAGAAGAAAATTCTTTAATTTTTAAGGTAGGGAAACTCGAGAATGATGGCTTTGCTGTAGCCAGAAAGAAACAATCTTTGGAACTAACATATAAGCATAAAAAAAAAAGGTTATTCAATATTATATAATTTTAGTTGCATGAGTACAAAATAGGGATTTTGAGAATAATATAATTTTCTTAACTGAACCCGAAGGTAGGTGTCTGTTATAATCACAGGTAGGTAGAGAATAAGAGAAAAACAGAAAACTCAGTCTTTGAAAAAAACCTTAATCCTAACATTATTATCACTATGACCTTGGATAAGTCACTTTTTTGAGCTTTTGTTTCTACAGATATAAACTAAAAGATTTGGGTGGTTTTATATTTATGATCTTTCCATCTCTGTAAGATTTTTTGACCTCTTGTGATTCTCAGCTTATAAAATTCTACCTGGAAATAGCACTGACTCCTGTCTTATGTGCCCTGCCCGCAATCCCCTGCCTCACCTCTATTTGGAGACATGATCTGCTTTCTTCTGTGGGAGTTATATAATAAATGTGAAGTGAAGACAGCTGAGCCTGCTCTGAAACCTTGATAAATAGTCCCAGTGTCCTGATTGTGCCTTCCCTGTTGGAAGCCAAAGAACTCCATACAGACGAAGGATTAACTGGTACTCGAGCTGAGTGCACACTGGCACAGGTGCTGGGCACACGTTGGCCATGTGAAGTTACCCTGAGACATCTCCTTTTTGGGAGGCTCTGGACTGCCCCTCTGCCATTATAGTCTCAAATTCCCAAGTCCCAGAGGCCCCCTGTGCAGCCACAACAAGTCATGGTGCCAGAAATAGTGGTGAGTAGCAGGAATCCAACCCTGACACTATCAGGACTTGGTCCAACTCTTCACAACTCGGGCAACTCACTTGGCCACCAGCACCGTTTTCTCCCTACTTTGCTAAAATAGCCAAGTCTGTGATTGCTGATGCCCAGTAGTAATATTTCCATTCTAGGCCAGGAGCTGTGAAAACTATGTTTAAAAAATGCAAAAGCGTCAATATGATTAATGTTCTTAAAAACTGAGTATTTCTTTTTAGTGTGAAAACATCATTAAAGTGACTGGAGGCACTGATAACTTTTGGATGTTCTCTGACTAAAGGGATATAACACCCCTATCCCCAGCTAACATGAAGCCAAACTCTGTTCAGATACCAGAGAGCCATGTGAGAATAACAAAGGCTGAATTGACAAATGACAAGAACATCACCCCTCACAGGCCAAACCCTGCACTGGAGAGGTGTACTGAACCCTCCTCAGAGTCACCCAGACGGGGCTGTTCGTTTCTTTCTGAAACACGTGTTCCAACAGTATTAGACACACTCTGGAAACAGCTACACATTGCTGAATGATGAGTTCTGAGGTGAAGACTTGTCAGTAGTATGGTAATGTGGATAAAAGACAAATATTTTATTTAGTGGTAGAACTGTCTGGCCCTTAAAAAGACACTACAAAATTTGTGACTGCATATGAAGTTAATAGTCAAGGTTTTGTGTCTAAACCACTGTCACAGAAGACAAACAACCCTCTTTGGGGTTTTTTTTTTTCTTGCTGCATGTTAGATGCCACATTAAAGCATACTAAACTAGCAGTTTCAGCCTCAGGGACATATTTTTCATGCAAGACTCCTCACACCAGATTGCATTCTTCAAACATCTGGGGGGTATGTTTTCAAGTCCTATCTCCCCAACATTAAAAAAAAAAAATTCCATATCTAAGCATATTTTAATTCTATCTCATTGAAGAAATCCATTGAGCAAACACCATTTATGTGGTTGGAGGGACTGACTGATCCCTTTTGGGCCTCTGTGACTAAAGGGATGTGCCACCTGTGTCTCCAGCTGACATGAGACCAAACTGCTCAGATACCAGCAAGCCACGTGGGAATAACAAAAGCCGAGTTAACAATGACAGTAATGCCACCTCTCACAGGTCACATTCTGCACTAGAGAGGTGTACCACGCCTTCCATGGAGTTACACAGATTGGGCCTCTCATTTCTTTCTGAAACATGTGTCCCGACAGTATTAGACACACTCTGGAAGCAACTACATATTTCTGAAGGGAAAGACTTCATGGGTGAAGACTTGCCAGTAGCATGGTGTTATGCTGTGCTCTGTTTTGTGATGATACCACGATGTATTAGCCCATTCTACTCTTGCAGGCGCTCAGAGTTTTCAGTTCTTTACTACTATGAACTACTGCTGAATTCATGGCTTCTGATGAAGCTGTGTACACATTTCTGTTGGTTATGTATGTGGGTGGGATATAACATATTGTCAAGCTGTTTTCCAGCATGTGTGTACGAATTTGGACCTCCAGCAGCAGCGTCTCACAGCAATAATATCTGCTGCTTCACATCCTGCCCAGCACTCAGTATTCTCCATCCTTCTGCCTTAAACATTCTAATAGATGTGTAATATTATTATATAGTGGCCTCTAGCTTGCACTAAAGGAAATCAGTCCTGAATATTCATTGGAAGGATTGATGCTAAAGCTGAAACTCCAATACTTTGGCCACGTGATGCAAAGAGCTGACTCATAGGAAAAGACCCTGATGCTGGGAAAGATTGAGGGCAGGGGGAGGAGGGGACAACAGAGGATGAGATGGTTGGATGGCATCACCAACTCAATGGACATGGGTTTGAGTAGACTCTGGGAGTTGGTGATGGACAAGGAAGCCTGGAGTGCTGCAGTCCATGGGGTTGCAGAGAGTCAGACATGACTGAGCAACTGAACTGAACTGAACTGATAAATAAGAATAAGCTTATTGGCTCTTTGAATATCTTCTAAGATTCTGTTCAAGCTCTGTTTATTTTTCTATTAGTTTATCTGCCTTTTTTCTTATTGATTTGTCAGAGTGCTTTTTTATTCTGAATACAAGTACTTTGAGTCTCTTACTTTTTTTTTTCCACTTGATGTAAATTTTATTTTATTTATTTATTTATTTTTTTAATTTATTCCTTTATTTCTCATGTGTTCCCCATCCTGAACCCTCCTCCCTCCTCCCTCCCCATACCATCCCTCTGGGTCATCCCAGTGCACCAGCCCCAAGCATCCAGCATCGTGCATTGAACCTGGACTGGCATCTCATTTCATACATGACATTTCACATGTTTCAATACCATTCTCCCA
>NW_011494740.1:1132644-1134723 GCF_000754665.1 Bison bison bison
TACATGACATTTCACATGTTTCAATACCATTCTCCCAAATCTTCCCACCCTCTCCCTCTCCCACAGAGTCCATAAGCCTGTTCTATACATCAGTGTCTCTTTTGCTGTCTCGTATACAGGGTTATCGTTACCATCTTTCTGAATTCCATATATATGCATTAGTATACTGTATTGGTGTTTTTCCTTCTGGCTTACTTCACTCTGTATAATAGGCTCCAGTTTCATCCACCTCATTAGAACTGATTCAAATGTATTCTTTTTAATGGCTGAGTAATACTCCATTGTGTATATGTACCACTGCTTTCTTATCCATTCATCTGCTGATGGACATCTAGGTTGCTTCCATGTCCTGGCTATTATAAACAGTGCTGCGATGAACACTGGGGTACACGTGTCTCTTTCCCTTCTGGTTTCCTCAGTGTGTATGCCCAGCAGTGGGATTGCTGGATCATAAGGCAGTTTTATTTCCAGTTTTTTAAGGAATCTCCACACTGTTCTCCATAGTGGCTGTACTAGTTTGCATTCCCACCAACAGTGTAAGAGGGTTCCCTTTCCTCCACACCCTCTCCAGCATTTATTATTTGTAGACTTTTGGGTCGCAGCCATTCTGACTGGTGTGAAATGGTATCTCATAGTGGTTTTGATTTGCATTTCTCTGATAATGAGTGATGTTGAGCATCTTTTCATGTGTTTGTTAGCCATCTGTATGTCTTCTTTGGAGAAATGTCTATTTAGATCTTTGGCCCATTTTTTGATTGGGTCATTGATTTTTCTGGAGTTGAGCTGTAGGAGTTGCTTGTATATTTTTGAGATTAGTTGTTTGTCGGTTGCTTCATTTGCTATTATTTTCTCCCATTCTGAAGGCTGTCTTTTCACCTTGCTATTGAGTCTCTTAAAGAGGCTCTTAATTTTGATATAAACTGAATTACTACTTTTGTTTTAGAAATAGTTCTTTTTGTGTCCTATTTAAAAGTCTTTGCCTGCTTTGAGATCATCAAGATCATCACCTGACTTTTCCTCTAAAAGTGTTATTATTTTCCTTTTATGTTTAGATATAAAATCTATCTTAATTTGATTATTTTTATATGGATATACAATTAACCCACAACATCCTTTATTGAAAAGACTATTCATTCCTTGTTGTACTTTTTTCATATTTATAAAATCATAAGTTACTATACATGTGAATCTAATTCTGGACTCTCTATTCTATTTCACTCATCAATTTGTCTATCCTATCACCAAAGCCATACTATCTTACCTACTATAATTTCATAACAAATTTTGATATCTGGCAAGTTCTTCAGCTAAGTTCTTCTCAAAAAATGCTTTGGATATCCTTGGCTCTTACATTTCCAAATTTTATTTAACAAAAACATGTTGATATTTTTGATTAAGATTATACTAAATTAGTAGGCTCGTTTGGGCAGAATTAATATCTTAGCAATATTGAGTCTTCCATCTGTGAACATAGATTTGTTTAGATTCTCTTCATCTGTTTAGGTTCTGTGTAATTTCTCTCAATAATGTTTTGTAGTTTGATTGTAGAAGTGTGCACATTTTTCATTACATTAGTTGCTACGTATATGGTTTATTTTATTATAAATGACAATGTTTTAAGTTTCCATATTCTTCTGGTATATAAAATATTTATAAAATTATGCATGTAACCTTGTATTGGTGATTGCAGCCATGAAAATAAAAGATGCTTACTCCTTGGAAGGAAAGTTATGACCAACCTAGATAGCATATTCAAAAGCAGAGACATTACTTTGCCAACAAAGGTTCGTCTAGTCAAGGCTATGGTTTTTCCTGTGGTCATTTACGGATGTGAGAGTTGGACTGTGAAGAAAGCTGAGCGCTGAAGAATTGATGCTTTTGAACTGTGGTGTTGGAGAAGACTCTTGAGAGTCCCTTGGACTGCAAGGAGATCCAACCAGTCCATTCTGAAGGAGATCAGCCCTGGGATTTCTTTGGAAGGAATGATGCTAAAGCTGAAACTCCAGTACTTTGGCCACCTCATGCGAAGAGTTGACTCATTGGGAAAGACTCTGATGCTGGGAGGGATTGGGGGCAAGA
>NW_011494740.1:1134823-1147127 GCF_000754665.1 Bison bison bison
ACAGGCATCACTGACTCGATGGACGTGAGTTTGAGTGAACTCTGGGAGTTGGTGATGGACAGGGAGGCCTGGCGTGCTGCAATTCATGGGATCCTAAAGAGTCGGACATGACTGAGCGACTGAACTGAACTGAACTGAACCTTGTATTTAGAGGCATTGCTAAATCTACTTGTAAATTCTTGTTATTCTGTAGTGTGTTGCTGTGATGAATTACATTTAGTGATTAACTAATGTTAAACCACACTGGCATATCTGAAATAAACTCTCCTTGGTAGCAAGTCAGATCAGATCAGATCAGTCGCTCAGTCATGTCTGACTCTTTGCAACCCCATGAATCGCAGCACGCCAGGCCTCCCTGTCCATCACCAACTCCCAGAGTTCACTCAAACTCACGTCCATCGAGTCAGTGATGCTATCCAGCCATCTCATCCTCTGTCATCCCCTTCTCCTCTTGCCCCAAATCCCTCCCAGCATCAGAGTCTTTCCCAATGTGTAAACTCTTCTCATGAGGTGGCCAAAGTACTGGAGTTTCAGCTTTAGCATCATTCCTTCCAAAGAAATCCCAGGGCTGATTTCCTTCAGAATGGATTGGTTGGATCTCCTTGCAGTCCAAGGGACTCTCAAGAGTCTTCTCCAACACCACAGTTCAAAAGCATCAATTCTTCGGGTGCTCAGCCTTCTTCACAGTCCAACTCTCACATCCATAAATGACCACAGGGAAAACCATAGCCTTGACTAGACGGACCTTTGTTGGCAAAGTAATGTTTCTGCTTTTGAATATGCTATCTAGGTTGGTCATAACTTTCCTTCCAAGGAGTAAGCGTCTTTTAATTTCATGGCTGCAGTCACCATCTGCAGTGATTTTGGAGCCCAGAAAAATAAAGTCTAGCACTGCTTCCACTGTTTCCCCATCTATTTCCCATGAAGTGATGGGACCGGATGCCATGATCTTCGTTTTCTGAATGTTGAGCTTTAAGCCAACTTTTTCACTCTCCACTTTCACTTTCATCAAGAATTTTTTGAGTTCCTCTTCACTTTCTGCCATAAAGGTGGTATCATCTGCATATCTGAGGTTATTGATATTTCTCCCAGCAATCTTGATTCCAGCTTGTGTTTCTTCCACTCCAGCATTTCTCATGATGTATTCTGCATATAAGTTAAAGATGGCCTCGATAAAGGACAGAAATGGTATGGACCTAACAGAAGCAGAAGATATTAAGAAGAGATGGCAAGAATACACAGAAGAACTGTACAAAAAAGATTTTCAGGACCCAGATAATCATGATGGTGTGATCATTCACCTAGAGGCAGACATCCTGGAATGTGAAGTCAAGTGGACTTTAGAAAGCATCACTATGAACAAAGTTAGTGGAGGTGATGGAATTCCAGTTGGGCTATTTCAAATCCTGAAAGATGATGCTGTGAAAGTGCTGTACTCAATATGTCAGCAAATTTGGAAAACTCAGCAGTGGCCACAGGACTGGAAAAGGTCAGTTTTCATTCCAATCCCAAAGAAAGGCAATGCCAAAGAATGCTTAAACTACCACACAATTGCACTCATCTCACATGCTAGTAAAGTAATGCTCAAAATTCTCCAAGCCAAGCTTCAGCAATACATGAACCATGAACTTCCAGATGTTCAAGTTGGTTTTAGAAAAGGCAGAGGAACCAGAGATCAAATTGCCAACATCCGCTGGATCATAGAAAAAGCAAGAGAGTTCCAGAAAAACATGTATTTCTGCTTTATTGACTATTACAAAGCCTTTGACTGTGTGGATTACAATAAACTGGAAAATTCTGAAAGACATGGGAATACCAGACTACCTGACCTGCCTCTTGAGAAATCTGTATGCAGGTAAGGAAGCAACAGTTAGAACTGGATATGGAACAACAGAATGGTAGCAAGTCAGTATTCCTTTTATTTACTAGACTGACTTTGTTAATATTTTCTTTTCTTTCTGTTTTTTCATTTATTTTTAATTGAAGGATAACTAAAATACTTTGTTGGTTTCTGCCATATATTAACATGGAGCAGCCATAAGTATACTTATGTCCCCTCCCTTTTGAACCTCCCTCCCTATCTCCCATCCTATTCCACCATTCTAGGTAGTTACAGAGCCCAGTTTGAGTTCCCTGAGTTACATAGCAGATTCCCAATGGCTATCTATTTTACATATGTTAGTGTATATTTTCCCATGCTAGTCTCTCCATTTGCCCCACCCTCTCCTTCCTACCCTCCGCTACCTCATGTCCATATGTCTGTTGTTAGCTATGTCTGCAACTCCACTGGGAGAAGGCAATGGCACCCCACTCCAGTACTCCTGCCTGGAAACTCCCATGGACAGAGGAGCCTGGTGGGCTGCAGTCCATGGAGTCGCTAGGAGTAGGACACGACTGAGCGACTTCACTTTCACTTTTCACTTTCATGCATTGGAGAAGGAAATGGCAACCCACTCCAGTGTTCTTGCCTGGAGAATCCCAGGGCCGGGGGAGCCTGGTGGGCTTCCGTCTCTGGGGTTGCACAAAGTCAGACAAGACTGAAGCAACTTAGCAGATCCTGCAAATAAATTCATCAGTACCATCTTTTTAGATTCCATATATATGTTTTAATATGATATTTGTTTTTCTGACTTACTTCACTCACTATAACAGGCTCTAAGTTCATCTACCTCATTAGCACTGACTCAAATGCATTCCTTTTTATGGCTAAGTAATATTCTGTTGGGGTTCCCTAGTGGCTCAGATGGTATAGAATCTGCCTGTAATGAAGGAGACCTGGGTTTGATCCCTGGGTTGGGAAGATCCCCTGGAGAAGGAAATGGCTACCTACTCCAGTATTCTTGCCTGGAGCATCCCATAGACAAAGGAGCCTGGTGGGCTACACTCTACCAGGTCACAAGGAGTCAGATACTACTGAGCAACTAACAAGGAACAATATCCCATTGTGTTTATGTACCACAGCTTCTTCATCCATTCATCTGTCGATGGACATCTACATTGTTTCCATGTCCTAGCTATTGTAAGTAGTGTTACAATGAACACTGGGGTAGAGTGTCTTTTTCAATTATGGTTTTTTCAGGGTATATGCCCAATAGTGGGACTGTTGGGTCATATGGTAATTTTATTTCTAGTTTTTAAAGGAATCGTCATACTGTCTTCCATAGTGACTGTATCAACTTACATTCCCATCAACTGTGCAAGAGGGTTCCTCTTTCTCCACACCCTCTCCAGCATTTATTATTTGTATATTTTTGATGGTGGCCATTCTGATGGTGTGAGGTAATATCTTATTGTAGTTTTGATTTGCATTTCTCTAATAATGAGTGATGTTGAGCATCTTTTCATATGTCTATCCGCCATCTGTATGTCTTCATTGGAGAAATGTCTCTTTGGGTCTTTTGCCCACATTTTCATTGGGTTGTTTGTTTTTCTGTTACTGAGTTGTATAAGCTGCTTGTATATTTTGGAAATTAATCCTTTGTCAGTTGTTTCATTTGCCATTATTTTCTCCCATTTTGAAGGTTGTCTTTTCACCTTGTTTATAGTTTCCTTTGCTGTGAAAAAGCTTTTAAGTTTAATTAGGTTCTACTTGTTTATTTTTGCTTTTATTTCCATTACTCTAGGAGGTGTATCAGAGGATCTTCTTGTGATTTGTATCATAGAGTGTAGACTTTGTTACTATTTTAATTTTGCATCAATGTTAATGAAAAAATTGGTTTATTATTTTTATTATTATGTCTTTTCTCAATTAAAGATCTCTTAAATGTGCCTCTTGAAAAGCATTACAAGCTGTTCCCTATTTGTGTATTCTCTGGAAGAATCTGTACAATATTGTTATGTCTTTCTCAAATGTTTGGAAGAATTCACCAGTGAAACTATCTACGCCTAAGAATTAGATTCTGGAAACATTCTAATTATGTTTTAAAATACATATCTGATTTTTAATATTTTCTATTTCATCTTATGAAAAATTTAAAAAGAGAATTTTGAATTATTAATACATCTCATCCAAATTATCAAATTTATCAGAGAAAGTGCTTATAATATCATCTCATTTGATGTACTACGATCTGTACATTTTCATTTCTGAAAATTTGTGCCTTCTTTTTTTCTACATCAATCTTGTGATAATTTTATCAATTTTATGAATTTAATCAAAATACCAACTCTGTTGATATTTATTATTATTTTATTTATGCTCTTTTGGAGAAAGCAATGGCACCCACTCTAGTACTCTTGCCTGGAAAATCCCATGGACAGAGGAGCCTGGTAGGTTGCAGTCCATGGGCTCGCTAAGAGCCGGGCACGACTGAGCAACTTCACTTTCACTTTTCACTTTCATGCATTGGAGAAGGAAATGGCAACCCACTCCAGTGTTCTTGCCTGGAGAATCCCAGGGACAGAGGGGCCTGGTGGGCTGCTGTCTATGGGGTCGCACAGAGTCAGACACAACTGAAGTGACTTAGCAGTTATGCTCTTTATTATTTCTGTCCTTATAGTCTTCTTAGTTTATATTTGCTTTTTGTTATCTTGCTTCTTCTGTTGTAAGTTTAAATAAATTTATATTTAGTCTTTTTTCTTTTCCAAAATGCGATTGACCCTCAAACAATGAAAGGATTAGGGAAGATGATGACCAAAACCATTCCAAAGAAAAAGAAATGCAAGAAGGTAAAATATTTATCTGAGGAGACCTTACAAATATCTGAGAAAAGAAGGGAAGTGAAAGGCAAAGGAGCAGGTGAAAGACATACCCAACTGAATGCAGAGTTCCAAAGAATAGCAAGGAGAAATAAGAAAGCCTTCCTAAGAGAACAATGCAAAGACATAGAGGAAAACAATGAATGGGAAAGACTAGAGATCTCTTAAAGAAAATTAGAGATACCAAGGGAATATTTCCTGAAAAGTTCGGCAATAAAGGCTAGAAATGGCAAGGACCTAACAGAGCAGAGAAAGTTAAAAAGAAGTGGTAAGAATACACAGAAGAGCCATATAAAAAAAGGTTTTAATGACCCAGATTACCACAGTGGTGTAGTCACTCACTTAGAGCCAGATATCCTAGAGTGTGAAGTCAAGTGGGCCATAGGAAGCATTTCTATGAACAAAGCTAGTGGGGGTGATAGAATTCCAGCTGAGCTATTTCAGATCCTAAAAGATGATGCTATTAAAGTGCTGCACTCAATATATCAGCAAATTTGGAAAACTCAGCAATGGCTACAGAACTGGAAAAGGTCAGTTTTCATTCCAATTCCAAAGATAGGCAATGCCAAAGAATGCTCAAACTACCATACAATTGCACTTATTTCGCATGCTAGCTAGGTAATCCTCAAAATCCTTCAAGCCAGGTTTCAAAATAGTATGTGAACTGAGAACTTCCAGATGTTCAAACTGGACTTAGAAAAGGCAGAGGAACCAGGGATCAAATTGCCAACATCCATTAGATCATAGGAAAAAACAGAGAATTCCACAAAAACGTCTACTTCTGCTTCATTGAATATGCGGAATACACTAAAGCCTTTGACTGTGTGGATCACAATAAACTGTAGAAAATACTTAAAAAAGAAGGGAATACCAGATCACCTCACCTGCCTCCTGAGAAACCTGTATGTAGATCAAGAGCAACAGTTAGAACCTTACATGGAACAAATGACAGGAACAAAATTGGGAAAGGAGCACATCAAGGCTGTATATTGTCACCCTGCTTATTTAATTTATATGCAGAGTATATCATACAAAATGCTGGGCTGGATGACTCACAAGCTAGAATCAAGATTGTTGGGAGAAATATCAACAATCTCAGATATGCAGATGATACCACCGTAATGCCAGAAAGTAAAGACAAACTGAAGATCCTCTTGATGAAGGTGAAAGAGGAGAGTGAAAAAGGTGGCTTAAAATTCAACATTCAAGTAACTAAGATCATGACATCCAGTCCCATCACTCCATGGCAAATAGACAGGACAACAATGGAAACAGTGTTGGATTTTACTTTCTTGGATTTTAAAATCACTGTAGACAATAACCGCAGCCATGAAATTAAAAGATGCTTGCTCATTGGAAGAAAAGCTATGACAAACGTAAATAGTGTATCAAACAGTAGAGACATCACTTTGCTGACAAAGGTCCATATAGGACAATTTGACAAAGGTCAAAGCTATGGTTTTTCTGTGACTGTGGTTTCAGTCTGTCTACCCTCTGATACCATCTCTCAGCACCTCTCTTAAACCACAATCACAGAAAACTAACCAATCTGAGCACATGGAGCAGAGCCTTGTCGAACTCAATGAAACTAAGCCATGCCGTGTGGGGCCACCCAAGATGGACGGGTCATGGTAGAGAGGTCTGACAGAATGTGGTCCACTGGAGAAGGGAATGGCAAACCACTTCAGTATTCTTGCCTTGAGAAACCCATGAACAGTATGAAAATGCAAAAAGATAGGATACTGAAAGATGAATTCCGCAGGTCAGTAGGTGCCCAATATACTACTGGAGATCAGTGAAGAAATAACTCCAGAAAGAATGAAGGGATGGAGCCAAAGCAAAAACAACACCCTGTCGTGGATGTGACTGGTAATAGAAGCAAGGTCCGATGCTGTAAAGAGCAATATTGCATAGGAACCTGAAGTGTTAGGTCCATGAATCAAGGCAAATTGGAAGTGGTCAAACAGGAGAGGGCAAGAGTGAACATCAACATTCTAGGAATCAGCGAACGAAAATGGACTAAATGGGTGAATTTAACTCAGATGACCATTATATCTATTACTGTGGGCACGAATCCCTTAGGAGAAAGGGAGTAGCCATCATAGTCAACAAAAGAGTCCAAAATGCAGTACTTGGATGCAATCTCAAAAACGACAGAATGATCTCTGTTCGTTTCTAAGGTAAACCATTCAATATCACAGTAATCCAAGTCTATGCCCCAACCAGTAATGCTGAAGCTGAATTGGAACAGTTCTATGAAGACCTAGAAGATCTTCTAGAACTAACACCCAAAAAAGATGTCCATTTCATTATAGGAGACTGGAATCCAAAAGTAGGAAGTCAAGGATCACCTGGAGTAACAGGCAAATTTGGCCTTGGAGTACAGAATGAAGCAGGGCAAAGGCTAATAGAGTTCTGCTAAGAGAACACACTGGTCATAGCAAACACCCTCTTCCAACAATACAAAAGAAGACTACACATGGACATAACTAGATGGTCAACAATTAAATCAAATCCCTTATGACTATACAGTGGAAGTTAGAAATAGATTTAAGGGACTAGATCTGATAGACAGAGTGCCTGATGAACTATGGGTGGAGATTTGTGACACTGTACAGGAGACAGGAATTAAAACCACCCCCAAGAAAAAGAAATGCAAACAAGCAAAATGGCTGTCTGAGGAGGCCTTACAAATAGCTGTGAAAAGAAGGGAAGAGAAAAGCAAAGGGGAAATGGAAAGATACACCCATTTGAATGCAGAATTCCAAAGAATAGCAAGGAGAGATAAGAAAGTCTTCCTCCGTGATCAATGCAAAGAAATAGAAGTAAACAACAGAATGGGAAAGACTAGAGATCTCAAGAAAATTAGAGATACCAAGGGATTATTTCATACAAAGATGGGCTCAATATGGACAGAAATGGTAGGACCTAACAGAAGCAGCAATTTGAAAGGCCTCCCCAGACAGCCATTTTGCTTTTTTGCATTTCTTAGGGAACATTTCATGCAAAGATGGGCTCGAAAAAGGACAGAAATGGTATGGACCTAACAGAAGCAGAAGATATTAAGAAGAGGTGGCAAGAATACACAGAAGAACTGTATAAAAAAGATCTTCATGACCCAGATAATCATGATGCTGTGATCATTCACCTAGAGCCAGACATCATGGAATGTGAAGTCAAGTGGGCCTTAGAAAGCATCACTACAAACAAAGCTAGTGGAGGTGATGGAATTCCAGTTGGGCTATTTCAAATCCTGAAAGATGATGCTGTGAAAGTACTGCACTCAATATGCCAGCAAATTTGGAAAACTCAGCAGTGGCCACAGGACTGGAAAAGTCAGTTTTCATTCTAATCCCAAAGAAAGGCAATGCCAAAGAATGCTTAAACTACCGCACAATTGCACTCATCTCAAATGTTAGTAGAGTAATGCTCAAAATTCTCCAAGCTAGGCTTCAGCACTATGTGAACCGTGAACTTCCAGATGTTAAAGCTGGATTTAGAAAAGGCAGAGGAACCAGAGATCAAATTGCCAACATCCGCTGGATCATGGGAAAAGCAAGAGAGTTCCAGAAAAACATCTATTTCTGCTTTATTGACTATTACAAAGCCTTTGACTGTGTGGATCACAATAAACTGTGGAAAATTCTGAAAGAGATGGGCATACCAGTTCACCTGACCTGCCTCTTGAGAAATCTGTATGCAGGTAAGGAAGCAACAGTTAGAACTGGACATGGAACAACAGACTGGTTCCAAATAGGAAAAGGAGTTCGTCAAGGCTGTATATTGTCACCCTGTTTATTTAACTTATATGCAG
Organism: Bison bison bison; assembly: GCF_000754665.1. Taxonomy (NCBI): domain Eukaryota; kingdom Metazoa; phylum Chordata; class Mammalia; order Artiodactyla; family Bovidae; genus Bison; species Bison bison. The sequence goes on from NW_011494740.1 coordinate 1,143,336, forward strand.
AGTACATCATGAGAAACCCTGGGCTGGAAGAAGCACAGGCTGGAATCAAGATTGCTGGGAGAAATATCAATAACCTCAGATATGCAGATGACACCATCTTTATGGCAGAAAGTGAAGAACTAAAGAGCCTCGTGATGAAATTGAAAAAGGAGAGTGGAAAAAGTTGGCTTAAAACTCAACATTCAGAAAACGAAGATCGTGGCATATGGTCTCATCACTTCATGGGAAATAGATGGGGAAACAGTGGAAACAGTGTCAGACTTTATTTTTCTGGGCTCCAAAATCACTGCAGATGGTGATTGCAGCCATGAAATTAAAAGACACTTACTCCTTGGATGGAAAGTTATAACCAGTCTAGACAGCATATTAAGAAGCTGAGACGTTACTTTGCCAACAGAGGTATGTCTAGTCAAGGCTATGGTTTTTCCAGTGGTCATGTATGGATGTGAGAGTTAGATTATAAAGAAAGCTGAGCACCCAGGAATTAATGCTTTTGAACTGTGGTGTTGGAGAAGACTCTTGAGAGTCCCTTGGACTGCGAGGAGATCCAACCAGTCCATCCTAAAGACGATCTGTCCTGGGTGTTCATTGGAAGGACTGATGTTGAAGCTGAAACTGCAATACTTTGGGCACCTGATGGGAAGAGCTGACTCATTTGAAAAGACCCTCTTGCTGGGAAAGATTGACAGCGGGAGTGGAAGGGGATGACAGAGGTTGAAATGGTTGGATGACATCACTGACTCAATGGACATGGGTTTGGGTGGACTCCGGGAGTTGGTAATGGATAGGGAGGCCTTGCGTGATGCCTTCATGGGATTGCAAAGAGTCGGCCATAACTGAGTGCTTGAACTGACTGAACTGATGGTTTTTCTACTAGTCAGGTGTGGATGTGAGGGTTGGAACATAATGAAGGCTGCGTGCCGAAGAATTGATGCTTATGAACTGAGGTGCTGGAGAAGACTCTTGAGATTCCCTTGACAGCAAGGAGATCAAACCAGTCAATCTTAAAGGAAATCACCCCTGAATATTCATTGGAAGGACTGATGTTTAAGCTGAGGCTCCAATACTTTGGCCACCTGATGTGAAGAGTCGACTCATTGGAAAATACCTTGATGCTAAGAAAGATTGAGGGCAGGAGAAGAGGGCAACAGAGGATGAGATAGTTGAATGGCATCACAAACTCAATGGACATGAGTCTGAGCAAGTTCCAGGAGGGGATGGTGGACATGGAAGCCTGGCATGTTGCAGTCCACAGGGTTGCAAAGAGTCTAACCCGACTTAGTGACTGAACAACAACAAAGTGGTGTCAACACATATAGTCTAAAATCCGTGTATGACTTTACAGTAATTTTTCTATATCTGTCATTCTGCATCCAGATTCAGCCAGTCATGGATCATGTAGTACCAATATATGTATTTATTGAATAAAATCCACCTATAAGTGAATTCATACAGTTTAAATCCGTTTAAATACAGTTTAAATCTTCAAGGGTCAACTATGTAGAAATATATTCTCACCAGAGTGGATCTAAACTAGAAATTAGGAACCATTCTGAACTGCTTTATACTGCAAATATTTCAAAATTTTATTGCTGCAGTTTCTCTTGTCTTATATATAATATCAATAATCATTTTTATTTGCTCACATATTTTACTCCTCTGGAGTTCATAATTTCCTCCTATATTTCCATGCTTTATCTAGAATTATATTTCTACCTGAAAAATGTCCATTTAGTTTTTCAAAAGAGGACTTGCTAGTAACAAAAAAATTCATTACTTTTTATTTGACTAAAACTATATTTTTCATTTTTAAAGTATAACTTCTGGTACAAAATTAAAAGATTGAATTTATTTTCTTTCAATATCCTAAAGATGTCATTTTATTGTCTCCTAGCTTCTATAATTTCTATTGAGAAGCTGCTGCTGCTGCTGCTAAGTCACTTCAGTCATGTCTTACTCTGTGCTACCCCATAGACGGCAGCCCACCAGGCTCTCCTGTCCCTGGGATTCTCTAGGCAAGAACACTGGAGTGGGTTGCCATTTCTTTCTGCAGTGCATAAAAATGAAAAGTGAAAGTGAAGTCGCTGAGTCGTGTCCAACTCCTAGCGACCCCATGGACTGCAGCCTACCAGGCTCCTCCGTCCATGGGATTTTCCAGGCAAGAGTACTGGAGTTGGTTGCCATTGCCTTCTCCATTGAGAAGTTAGATACCAGTAATTTTTTAAGGCATTGATTTTAATTTTTTTCTTTTTTGTACTTCATTTTCAGAAGATTTCATCATTTACTTAGGTATGGTTTTGTTTATCTTCAACTTGAGATTCCCAGACTTTTCTAAATCTCTCAATTGACATATTTCATTAGTTTTAGGAAATGTAAATAATGATTTCCCCCATTTTCCCTTTTTCCTTCCATGAATTCTATTATATGTATATGAGAATTTAGATCATCCTATATATTTTCACTCACCTTTTTTTTTAAAATGTTTTCTATACATTTAATTCTGTATATTTTTAGTGAGTCATCTTTCAATTTACATGTCCTATATATTTCTCTCCCTAATCTACTCTTAGGAACACCTACTGAGTTCTGAACTTTAGAGTTATATTTTTCTATTTTAGATTATTTATGTATTATTTTTTTTACAGAGTATAATTTGTTGAAGAAAATCTCCATACTTTCATCTATTCTTCCCATCTTCTCTAATTTATTTAATACATCAATCATAGTTATTTCAAAGATCTTCATGATAACTCTGATAGCTAGATTATCTATTTATCTATTTCATCAAAAAGATGAAAAAAGATTTCATCTTTTTCTTCTTTATCATCAGTCATATTTTCATGTCTTTTTGCATGTGTAGCAATATTTTATTGTATGTCAGACACTGACTATGAAAGAAATGAAGAGAATCTGAATAATGCTATCTTTAACCAGAAAGGGTCTCCTCTCTTCTCTGTCATGCAGCTCAGGTAAGAGGCTGATCATTTTATCTAATCAGTAATTTACATGAATCAGAGCTGGATTGCAGAATAAGAATCAATCTACATTTGTTCCAACACACTTCCTTGGGAATGGCCATCTGAAGCTTTCTGATAGAGAGCCAAACTGTTCTCTTTATCCTTGATCATGAAATACTTTGGATTTCCAGCTTTGCCATTCATAAGTTTCCAGCCCAGCTCTTCAGCCTCTACTCTGCTGCTGCTGCTGCTAAGTTGCTTGAGTTGTGTCCTACTCTGTGCGACCCCATAGACGGCAGCTCACCAGGCTTCCCCGTCCCTGGGATTCTGCAGGCAAGAACACTGGAGTGGGTTGCCAAGATGTCTCCATCTTGGCATCTTAATAATCTAGCAAATGTCTTAATTGAGAAACTTAGTGAAGTGATTAAGGTAGGCCCACTCTCCCTGGAGTGGGTCAGATTTCACTTTGCCTTTTTGAAGATTTTGGATTTCCTTCATTATCTGCAATGCTGCTACAGATCTCTAGAATTAGCCAGTGTCACATTGGGGTAAATTAGCCAAGCATTTGAAGAAGTCCCTAAAGTTTCCAATTTGTCTCTCTAGCCTCCTACAACTGCCAAAACAACAATTTGCTGGTTTATTTTTTGCTTAGAAGTGGGTTCATGCCTAAATTAAACCCAGTTGTCAACCATGTCACAAATCAGTTAAATTCCCCAAAAGGAAAAATCCCCAGGATCCAGCAAATGTCCCTAAGGGTGGGGTGGCTGGGGGATTCAGCTCACTCACCTCAGAGTTTTTATCTTCTTTCCCCATGGCTAGATGTCAGAGCTGGGGT
>NW_011494740.1:1147227-1151120 GCF_000754665.1 Bison bison bison
GGGGTGGGGGTGGAGGGGAGGGTAGTGAGGAGGGTTGGGTAATGAGTGAACTGATTAACCAAGTATTTTTCCCTATCTACTATGGTAAACCAGGTTCTAAAACCTTAGAATTCCAAATGCTGAGTACTAACCATTCTTCATTTAAGGTGTGGCCAGAAGAAACCAAGGTTTAACAGGAACAGGGTAAGTTACAGTAAACAAAGAGCTTATAGTGATAAGAATAAATTATGTTAATCCTTTCTTCTTCATCCTTCAGCATTATTATCTGGTTCCTGCCTCAGTTCAGTTCAGTTCAGTTGCTCAGTCGTGTCCGACTCTTTGCGACCCCAAGAATTGCAGCATGCCAGGCCTCCCTGTCCATCACCAACTCCCGGAGTTCACTCAGACTCACGTCCATCGAGTCAGTGATGCCATCCAGCCATCTCATCCTCTGTCGTTAGGGTTCCTGCCTGCACTCAACTAAAACTTCACTCTCAACTGTTTTCTTTCTAATGACCATTTTCAAGCCTTGCTTTTATTTAGCCTTCTATAGAAAGAACCTCATGTAGTGTCCCACAGACATCAGAATTCAAGGACAATCACTAGCTGTTTCATTTAGAAGGTGCTACCTATTTTATTGGTCTTATCCATCTTCGGTGAAACATGGAGTACATATTAAGATTATGGTTTCATCCTCAAATAAAATGCTCTATTACTATAGCTTATATTAAATTGAAATATATCATAAACATATTCTAGCCTATAAAGCCTACATCAAAAAAAAAAAAAAAAAGAGAGAGAACATGTATTAACGGAAGTGTTTGGATTTTTTTTTTTAAGCATATAACTACAACGACTGAAATGTTTCCAGGTTGCTAATGCATTCTGGATCATGGTTATTAGTTTATGCTTGCTTTTTTCCAAAGGTATTTATCATCATAACTTGAGACAAATTGAACTCAATAAAACTTTAGACCATAGAGCTTTTGGCTCTTTTGACTATCAAAAATTATCTTGTTAAGATTGTTAGCAATACTGAGATGGCATAAGAAAGGAAAAGAAATTGCATGCCAACTGCATTCATTGTGAAAGCTTTCAGCACTGGTACACAATGGAAAAATCTCAAGGACATTCCCTCTGTCTGTGTGTTTGTCGTGATTACATGGAAGTCAAGCACAACTCCAAGACATGAAGTGGACTCGAGTGCTTTGGAGTTAAAATACTGGGTATGTGGGAAAGATTCCCTGATGGGAGCTGGTATTTTCATGAAATGACTTTAAGATCAGGAAAGAAGATTCGCTGCTTGAGTTGAAGTAGGGAGCTACCAATAAATGCTAACCAATAAAAGCTTTAACATGGTAATTCACAAATTCATAAATTGAGAGTACACAATATTGTTTCTAAGTGTAGGTAATGTGGCTATTCCATAAGTAAAACTGTTAGCCTTTTTTTTTTTTCAATCACCCTATTTAAAGTCCACTTAGGATGGACCACAAACTCTTGGCAATGGCCTATAAAGACCACCAAGGTCAGGTTCCTATCCATTTTTGTAATTTGACCTCTCCCCAAACATCCTGCATTTCAGCTACTTTAAATTGCTTGACATTAAAGGTGTAATGCTAATTCTCACTTAGTACTAATTGTTTCTTCTACCCAGAATTTCTTTCCCTGCCTTTCCTTCTTATGGTGAGAAATGTCATCCTCAGCATGAATTCTTTTCTAAACTCCTGACCACAGTTGGACACTTTCTTTCTTCTTGTTCTTACAGCATTCTATTCATACATGTATTATAGCCTCCACCTCATTACTCTCTTTAGCTTTTGCATCCTTCTAGGGAAGGAACGGGGGAGCCTGGGGGACTGCCGTCTATGGGGTCGCACAGAGTTGGACATGACTGAAGCGACTTAGCAGCAGCAGCACAGCAGGGAATGAAAATATTGTAAAAACACTGACTTCCTTAATACCAGTGTTGGTGGTTTAGTCACTCAGTCATGTCCAATTCTTGCAACCCCATGGACTGTAACCCACCAGGCTCCTCTGCCCATGAGATTTCCCAGGCAAGAATACTGGAGTGGGTTGCCATTTCCTTCTCCAGGGAAATCTTCCCAACCAAGGAATCAAACCTGGGTCTCCTGCATTGCAGGTGGATTCTTTACCAACTGAGCTACAAGGGAAGCTTTAATACCAGTACTTTATCTGAAACATAAAACAGCAGTTAATAAATGTAGAGGGACTAAAGAGACACAGAAGGTAAGAAGGAAGGAAGCAGAGAAAGACTTTACACTTTTTTAATATGACCCCCAAAATATCTAGAATCTAAATTTTCAGTTAGTAAGCCCATAATACTATTTTAAAAGATTAAGGGTCTTTAAATATTCAAAATACAGTGATATAATCAAGAAGACAATTTGTGCATAATGGGCAGGCTTATACATAACCAATGTAAAGATATAGCAACTGACATTTTGGTCTCCCTAATTTTATCTTGCCTTCCTCCAATGAGGCTTCGTTTTCTATTCTGTTCATTTCCTGATCAGGATTTGTTTACCTGCTGTGTTGCTTTGTTACTCATCTCATTTCTTAGAGTCTTTTTCTCTGTTCAATGATGGCAGCTGGCATGGGTTTTGGACGCCTGGTGAGAAATAATTCTGTAAAGCATTATAAATTATTTATCTTTATTACTATTAAATACTGTAGATTTAGAATTAGAGTTGATGACATATTAAAATGATATGGGTTAATGCCATGCCAAATATAACTTCTATTTTCTGAGACACATGCCCAGGGATAAAATAACTTATTCTTTCTATGACAGTTATATAGTACTTATGAGTCATAAAGTACTTTATCTGCAATATCCATTTGATTCCTTATCTTTCAGGGCAGGAAAACTCAGACTTCTAGAGGATAAATAGTGGACACATAATTACTTATCCAGTAAATTGCCAAGTTAGGGCTTAAAACTGGTTTGACTTTGTCTTCTTTTTTATTAAACCACAGTTATCTTCTTGTACAGGTTTTCCTGGTAGCTCAGCTGGTAAAGAATTCACCTGCAATGCAGGAGACACCAATTTGATTCCTCGGTAGGAAAGATCCCCTGGAGAAGGGATAGGCTACCTATTCCAGTATTCATGGGCTTCCCTGGTGGCTCAGATGGTGAAGACTCTACCTGCAATGCAGGAGACCTGAGTTCAACCCCTGGGTCAGGAAGATCCTCTGCAGGAGGGCATGGAAACCTGCCGGGAGCTGGCATATTGCATATTGAGTGCAGCACTTTCCACAGCATCATTTTTCAGGATCTGGAATAGCTCAACTAGAATTCTATCACTGCCAGGAGCCAGAGTGAGGCACTCCGCCCGTGGCAAAGGTCATGAGGAAGGAGGCTCGGCATACGCAAAGGCGGGATCGAGCCTCAGGAGTCCCCCTGGAAATTCTCGAGCATCTACCCCCAAAACCAGAGTCTGCCTACTTTCTGCTTTGTGCTTTCACCTACACCTCTGACTTTACAGGGGGCTGTCCCCCACTACCTCTCTCTGAAAAAAGAGTTAGCTTACAGCTCCAGTTAATAATTCCTGGGTGTGACAGTGTTTCAACCTACAAACTCCTTTGGAAATCCTCTAGCCTGCCTGAATAAGTTTTTCCAGCCACATGTGATTGTTCAGAGCCTCCCAACTGTGAGAGGCAGGAGATGTTCTAAACTGTCTAAACACAGATTCTTTTGAGTAGTTAAAAGATTGATTAGAAATTGTATTGGTGAAGAGTTTTTCACTTTTGGGGCCAATGTTTGCTGCTAAGTCTCCATACCCCTTACCTACTGTGTCCTTGGCAGTGTATTGATTGATATGATGGGTGTATAGAAATGTAAGTAGTAGCCTCAATGTTTGTAACCTTGGACCCTTGAGTTAATTCTTTTC
>NW_011494740.1:1151539-1155360 GCF_000754665.1 Bison bison bison
GTCTCCTCTCCTTCGGGAGAACAGAAGGACTCCTGCGGCCTACGTAAGTGGTGCAAACTTCTTGTCTTGAAGTTTTATTGGTCTCCCACGTAAACCAAGCTACTCAGCCTCTTTTCTCCACTGAATTTCCTCACTGAGCTATCCTCATTCTGTTACTCTTTATATCTTTGATAAATATTTAAATAAATAGGTCGCCTATGCCGTCTCTCCTTCGAATACTCTGGATCAGCCGGGGCTGGACCCCGGCAGAAACCCACTCTAGTATTCTTGCCTGGAAAAGAGTCAGACATGACTGAGCAACTAAGTGCAACACAGCACAGCACACATCTTCTTGTACATACTTATTCCCTGGCCCCTCTCAATATGCCTACCCCTGAAAGAGTGATACTCTGAGTGCCAACTCATCATCTGCCCCTTTAAAGTTGGCTACATCTAAGCTTGTTTTCTGCCTATGAAGAAGCCAAGATACCTGAAGTTCAGGTTGAAGTCTAGGTGTCTCTGTAAGACACAAGGACTTGAATGAACTCCTTATTAAATACACTTCAGCATTTGCTGGATTTAGGTAGATTAGCATGAATTGAAGCTTAGCTTGGTAGTCATTAGCTTTCACAAGACTTTTATCCATCAGAGGGCAGACAGAATGATATCGCAATCACAGAAAACTAACCAAACTGATCACATGGATCACAGCCTTGTCTAATTCAACGAAACTATGAGCCATGCTGTGTAGGGTCACCCAAAATGGAACGGTCATGGTGGAGAGGTCTGACAAAACATGGTCCACTGGAGAAGGGAATGAGGCAACTCATTTCAGTATTCGTGCCTTGAGAACCCCATGAACAGTACAAAAAGGCAGAATCATAGGACACTGAAAGATGAACTCCCCAGGTTGGTAGGTACACAATATGTTACTGGAGAAGAGTGAAGAAATAACTCCAGAAAGAATGAAGAGAGAGAGCCAAAGAAAAACAGTGCCCAGTTGTAGACATGACTGGTACTGGCAGTAAAGTCTGATGCTTTAAAGAACAATATTGCATAGGAACCTGGATGTTAGGTCCGTGAATCAAGGTAAATTGGGCAGTCAAATAGGAGATGGCAAGACTGAACATCGACATTTTAGGAACCAGTGAACTATAATGGACCAGAATGGGGGAATTTAATTCATATGACCATTATATCTACTAGTGTGGGCAAGATCCCATAGAAGAAATAGAGTAGCCCTCATAGTCAACAAAGGAGTCTGAAATGCTGTACTTGAGTGCAATCTCAAAAATGACAGAATGATCTCCATTCGTTTCCAAGTCAAACCATCCAATATCACAGTAATCCAAGTCTATGCCCCAACCACTAATGCTGATGAAGCTGAACAGTTCTATGAGGACATACAAGACCTTCTAAAAGTAACACCAAAAAAAGATGTTCTTTTCATCATAGGGGACTGGGATGCAAAAGTAGGAAGTCAAGAGATACCTGGAGTAACAGGGAAGTTTGGCTGTGGAGTAAAAATGAAGCAAGGCAGAGACTAACAGAGTTTTGCCAAGAGAACACACTGGTCATAGCAAACACCCTCTTCCAACAACTCAAGAGATGACTCTACACATGGACATCATCAGATGGTCAATACCGAAATCAGTTTGATTATAGTCTTTGCAGCTAAAGATGGAGAAGCTCTATAGAGTCAGCAAAAACAAGACCAGGAGCTGACTGTGGCTCAGATCATGAGCTCCTTACTGCAAAATTCAGACTTAAACTGAAGAAAGTAGGGAAAACTATTAGACCATTCAGGTTTGACTTAAATCAAACCCCTTATGATTATACAGTAGAAGTGACAAATAGATTCAAAGGATTACATCTGATAGACAGAGTGCCTGAAGAAGTATGGAAGGAGGTTCATAACATTGTACAGGAGGCCATGATAAAAAACCATCCCCAAGAAAAAGAAATGCAAAAGGCAAAACTGTTGTCTGAGAAGACCTTACAAATAGCTGAGAAAAGAAGAGAAGCTAAAGGCAAAGGAGAAAAGAAAAGATATAGCCATCTGAATGCAGAGTTCCAAAGAAGAGCAAAGAGAGATAAGAAAGCCTTCCTAATGCAAAGAAATAGAGGAAAACAATAGAATGAGAAAGACAAGTTCCCGTCAAGAAAATTAGAGATATCAAGGGAACATTTCATGCAAGGATGGGCACAATAAAGGACAAGAAAAGTATGGACCTAACAGAAGCAGAAGATATTAAGAAGAACTGGCAAGAATACACAGAAGAACTGTACAAAAAAGATCTTAATGACCCAGATAACAACAAAGGTGTGATCACTCACACAGAGCCAGACATCCTAGGGTCCGAAGTCAAGTGGACTGTAGGAAGCATCACTATGGTCAAAGTTAGTGGAGGTGATTTAATTCCAGCTGAGCTACTTCAAATCCTAAAAGACAATGCTGTGAAAGTGCTGCATTCAATATGCCAGCAAATTTGGAAAACTCAGCAGTGGCCACAGGACTGGAAAAGGTCACTTTTCATCCCATTCTGAAAGAAAGGCAATGCCAAAGAATGTTCAAACTATCCCACAATAACGATTATCTCACATGCTGGCAAAGTAGTGCTCAAAATTCTCCAATTAGGCCTCAATAGCACATGAAGCAAAACTTTCAGATGTTTAAGTTGGATTTAGAAAAGGCAGTGGAACCAGAGATCAAATTGCCCACATCCACTGGGTTATACAAAAAGCAAGAGAATTCCAGAAAAACATCTACTTCTGCTTCATTGGCTATGCTAAAGTCTTTGTGTGTATCACAACAAACTGTGGGAATTTCTTCAAGAGATGGGAATACCAGACCACTTTACATACCTCCTGAGAAATCTGTATGCAGATCAAGGAACAACAGTTAGAACCTGACATGGAACAATGGACTGGTTCCAAATTGGGAAAGGAGAACGTCAAGGTTGTATCTTGTCACCCTGCTTATTTAACTTATATGCAGAGTTTATCATGAGAAATACCCAACTGCATGAAGCACAAGCTGGAATCAAGATTGCCAGGAGAAATATCAATAATCTCAGATATGTAGATGACACCACCTTTATGACAGAAAGCGAACAAGAACTAAACAGCCCCTTGATGAAAGTGAAAGAGGAGAGTGAAAATGCTGGGTTAAAATTAATCATTCAAAAAACTAAGATTGTGGCATCTGGTCCCATCATCTCATGGCAAATAGAGGGGGAAACAATGGAAACAGTTACAGATTTTATTTTCTTGGATTCCAAAATCATTGTGGATGGTGACTGCAGCCATGAAATTAAAAGATGCTTTCTCCTTGGAAGAAAAGCTATGACAAACCTAGACAGCATATTAAAAAGCAGAGACAGGGAAGGCGCTAAGATGGCGGAGAAGTAGGACGGGGAAAACACTTTCTCCCCCACAAATTCATCAAAAGAGCATTTAAACGTCGAGTAAATTCCACAAAACAACTTCTGAATGCCGGCAGAGGACATCAGGCACCCAGAAAAGCAACCCAACTACTCGAAAGGAGGTAGGAAAAAATATTAAAGACAATAAAAGAGACAAAAGAGGGAGGGACGGAGTTCCGTCCCGGGAAGGGAGTCTTAAAAAGAGAGAAGTTTCCAAACACCAGGAAACCTTCTCACTGCCAAATCCGTGCCGAGCTTTGGAAGCACAGAGGACAACATAACAGGGAGAAAAAATAAATAAACAATTAAAACTCGCAGATTGCGAGCCCTACGGTAACTCCTCCAGCGGAGAAGCAGCGCAGACGCCTGCATCCGCCATTAGCAAGCGGGGGCTGGGCAGGGAGGCGCGGCGCGGGC
>NW_011494740.1:1156631-1160237 GCF_000754665.1 Bison bison bison
ACCTCCAGGACAATATTAAACACTACAACATTCGAATCATAGGGGTTCCAGAAGAAGAAGACAAAAAGAAAGACCATGAGAAAATACTTGAGGAGATAATAGTTGAAAACTTCCCTAAAATGGGGAAGGAAATAATCACCCAAGTCCAAGAAACCCAGAGAGTCCCAAACAGGATAAACCCAAGGAGAAACACCCCAAGACACATATTAATCAAATTAACAAAGATCAAACACAAAGAACAAATATTAAAAGCAGCAAGGGAAAAACAACAAATAACACACAAGGGAATTCCCATAAGGATAACAGCTGATCTTTCAATAGAAACTCTTCAAGCCAGGAGGGAATGGCAAGACATACTTAAAATGATGAAAGAAAATAATCTACAGCCCAGATTATTGTACCCAGCAAGGATCTCATTCAAGTATGAAGGAGAAATCAAAAGCTTTTCAGACAAGCAAAAGCTGAGAGAATTCTGCACCACCAAACCAGCTCTCCAACAAATACTAAAGGATATTCTCTAGACAGGAAACACAAAAATGGTGTATAAACTCGAACCCAAAACAATAAAGTAAATGGCAACGGGATCATACTTATTAGTAATTACCTTAAACGTAAATGGGTTGAATGCCCCAACCAAAAGACAAAGACTGGCTGAATGGATACAAAAACAAGACCCCTACATATTTGTCTACAAGAGACCCACCTCAAAACAGGGGTCACATACAGACTGAAAGTGAAGGGCTGGAAAAAGATTTTCCATGCAAATTGGGACCAAAAGAAAGCAGGAGTCACAATACTCGTATCAGATAAATTAGACTTTAAAACAAAGGCTGTGAAAAGAGACAAAGAAGGTCACTACATAATGATCAAAGGATCAATCCAAGAAGAAGATATAACAATTATAAATATATATCCACCCAACATGGGAGCACCGCAGTATGTAAGACAAATCCTAAGAAGTATGAAAGGAGAAATTAACAATAACACAATAATAGTGGGAGACTTTAATACCCCACTCACACTTAGGGATAGATCAACTAAACAGAAAATTAACAAGGAAAAAAACAAAAACAAAAACATGTATCTATAAAGTTCACTAAAGCAAAGCACAGTAAAATGAGGTATGGCAATAAAAGGCGTTAAATTTATCAAATAAAAAAATAAAAAATAAAAAAATAAAGTATTTATTATGGATAATACTGAATATAATAAATGTAAATAGAAGCATGAGAAGAAACCCAAGGAAACCCATGCATCCTTCATTCAGATTCCTTCTCCACTAATCATTAATGACACGACTTTGAACAAATTAACCAAACCCAATGAATTATCTTCATCTGTTGTATGGCAGTAAAATGCTCTCATGTTTTGCTTAATTTGAGACTTAGACAAAAATGAAAATATTACAGTAAAAACAACAGGCACACAACCTGGTGCTTAATAAAAGTTGATGGCAGTGCTAAAAAAAAAAAAAAAGAAACAAGTTTCTGGTCTTGGAATTCCCTGACTTCTGAGTCACTTCTCTCTTGCTACCGTGTTTCCACAATTTATTTCCTAAATACAGCCCAGCACACCCAAAAGAGTAGAGTACTTATTTGTGTTCCCTTCCTCATTCCTCTTGTGCTCACACCCTTGTTACTCTTGCCTCACAGCAATTCAGAGTACACCAGCCTCATCCTTTCTTCCATAAAGGCTGTGGTTTTATGCTTGGTCTATATCCCCAGCAGGGTTGACTAAATTACAGTTCCTGATTTGAAGGGTCTCATATCCCTGCTAAGAGAGCTGTGCATGATAAATAGAAAAATAAGGGTGTGCACAAGACAACCAAATTAAAAGGAAGAGATTGGTGCTCTCTTTCTGAAGGTATCAGAAAGGCTTCTCTGTATAAATGGATGCAGGAAGCCTCAACATTTTCTCCCTTAGAATCACAGCCTTCTAGCTAATACAAGCGTTTCTTATTTTACAGATGGGAATGCTGATGTACTCTGAATTCAAGTGATGTGATCAAGGTTTCATAACAAATTAGTAACATAACCCAGGACTAGAACTCAGGCTTTATGACTACCATGACCACGCTTTCCAGTGTTCTACAACTCAGCTTACTAACAAGAGGACAGCTGCTTTCTCAAGATTTTCAGAATAAGAGCCCATAACCCAAAGCAAAACAAAAAACAAAACAAACAAAAGCAGCAACAAAAACAAAGTAGGATCTGCAGAAACTAATGAAAACAGAAACACTCTAGTTTCTGTTTTGGGGAACAAGTAGGGACTCTGAGAACTACTTTGACCCTGAGGTTATTTCCAGAGGGAATATTGGAAAAACAAACAAGAGTCAATGACTATTTTGACTCCAATTATCTGGGAAAAAAATTTAAAACTATTGCCTCCTTAAAAAAAAAAAAAAAAAGCAGAGACATTCATTGTGAACAAAGACCCATATAGTCAAGCTATTGTTTTTCTGGTAGTCATGTATGGATGTGAGAATGCTGAGCACCAAAGAACAGATGCTTTTGAACTGTGTTGTTGGAGAAGACTCTTCAGAGTCCCTTGCAAAGCAAGGATATCCAACCAATCCATTCTAAAGGCGATCTGTCCTGGGTGTTCATTGGAAGGACTGATGCTAAAGCTGAAACTCCAGCACTTTGGCCACCTGAAGCTAAGAACTGACTCATTGGAAAAGGCCCTGATGCTAGGAAAGAGTGAAGGCAAGAAAAGAAGGGGATGACAGAGGATGAGATGGTTGGATGACATCACCAACTTGATGGACATGAGTTTGAGCAAGACCCGGAAGTTGGTGATGGATGGGGAAGCCTGGAGTGCTGCAGTCCATGGCGTTGCAAAGAGTCAGACATGACTGAGCAACTGAACTGAATAGTATTAATCAAATATTTTTAGTTCCCCTTTTGGGAAATTTTTGTAGAGTTAAACCCTACACTTGAAACTAGATATGGCCATGACAGGAAACTTCACCAGGAGCGAAATTTGAGCAGAAATGATGTGTTACTTCCAAGTAGAAGCTTTATGAATCAGAGTATGACCTGTGCCCCACCTTGATTTTAGAGGGTTTTGGGGGGTTTTTTTGGAATTGACAACCTGATAGTGTTGACATGAAGCCTCCCCTACCCATTTAAGACAAGAAACAGATCTTTCTTTGCCCTCAGTTCAGTCGCTCAATCATGTCCGACTCTTTGAGACCCCATGAACCACAGCACACCAGGCTTCCCTGTCAGTTGCTCAGTCGTGTCTGACTCTTTGCGACCCCATGAATCACAGCACACCAGGCCTTTCGGTCCATCACCAACTCACGGAGTCTACTCAAACTCATGTCCATCGAGCCGGTGATCCCATCCAGCCATCTCATCCTCTGCCGTCCCCTTCTTCTCCTGCCCACAATCCCTCCCAGTATCAGGGTCTTTCCTAATGAGGAGTTTCAGCTTTAGCATCAGCCCTTCCAATGAACACCCAGGATTGATCTCCTTTAGGATGGACTGGTTAGATCTCCTTGCAGTCCAAGGGACTCTCAAGAGTCTTCTCCAACACCACAGTTCAAAAGCATCAATTCTTCGGCACTCAGCTTTCTTCACAGTCCAACTCTCACATCCATAC
>NW_011494740.1:1160557-1174842 GCF_000754665.1 Bison bison bison
ACAGCTGCATATCTGAGGTTATTGATATTTCTCCCGGCAATCTTCATTCCAGCTTGTGTTTCTTCCAGTCCAGTGTTTCTCATGATGTACTCTGCATATAAGTTAAATAAGCAGGGTGACACTATACAGCCTTGATGTACTCCTTTTCCTATTTGGAACCAGTCTGTTGTTCCATGTCCAGGTCTTCCTGACCTGCATACAGGTTTCTCAAGAGGCAGGTCAGGTGGTCTGGTATTCCCATCTCTTTCAGAATTTTCCACAGTTTCTTGTGATCCACAGAGTCAAAGGCTTTGGCATTGACATTCTAGGAATCAACGAACTAAAATGGACTGGAATGGGTGAATTTAACTCAGATGACCATTGTATCTACTACTGTGGGCAGGAATCCCTTAGAAGAAATGGAGTAGCCATCATGGTCAACAAAAGAGTCTGAAATGCATAGTTGGATGCAATCTCAAAAATGACAGAAAGATCTCTGTTCGTTTCCAAGGCAAACCATTCAATATCACAGTAATCCAAGCCTATGCTCCAACCAGTAACTCTGAAGAAGCTGAACGGTTCTATGAAGACCTACAAGATCTTTTAGAACTAACACCCAAAAAAGATGTCCTTTTCATTAAAGGGGACTGGAATGCAAAAGTAGGAAGTCAAGAAACACCTGGAGTAACAGGCAAATTTGGCCTTAGAATACAGACTGAAGCAGGGCAAAGACTAATAGAGTTTTGCAAAGAGAATGCACTGGTCATAGCAAACACCCTCTTCCAACAGCACAAGAGAAGACTCTATACATGGACATCACCAGATAGTCAACACTGAAATCAGACTGATTATATTCTTTGCAGCCAAAGATGGAGAAGCTCTATACAGTCAGCAAAAACAAGACCGGGAGCTGACTGTGGCTCAGACCATGAACTCCTTATTGCCAAATTCAGACTTAAACTGAAGAAAGTAGGGGAAACCACTAGACCATTCAGGTGTCACCTAAATCAAATCTCTTATGATTATACAGTGGAATTGAGAAATAGATTTAAGGGACTAGATCTGATAGACAGTGTCTGATGAGTCACCCACTCCCACACAAAAACCAACCTGTTGATACAATGGACATGTAATGTGAGCAAATGTTTAAAACTTCTAAAATGTTAAGAGTTCTGACCAAGCATAACTTAGACAACTTAGCTTATCTTAACTGGTATACTTACTATAATGTGTTATTCCAATTCAGTAGTAATGTCGAATGTAACATGTCAATGGAGTCTTTTTGAAACTATGAAATGTGGGTGTGGACTGTTCTTAATTAAGACTATTAAACAGTCAAAGGCTCCTTGTCAGCTTATTGCTAATAAGCTTTTCAACAAGTATTGCAGTCTGTGACACTGAAAAATAAACTAGTGGAAGAAATAATTCCAAGGATAGTTATATGCATAAGGATACATATGCGGAGGGATAGGAATGATTGCATTTATGAGAACCTTAATCTTCCTCTTCCCCCCACCCATCTCAGCTGCCTCCAGAGATCACAGTTTCAAGACCAAGTCTCCCTATTGAGAAAAGCTAGATAATTCTTCCTTTAGAGACTTCAGACAAGTACTAATCTTGGCAAACTCTTCAAGGGTAAACAGAGGTAGAGACATACTCTATTATTGCACTGCTACTCTCCTCCAGCCTAAGGGAGTGGGTGCTTCATTTCACAGATTCCAGGGTACCTTTGAGCTTTCTTAGTCTCAAGTGGCATTCCCAGGCAAAAGATGCCTGTGGTGAATAATTTGAGAATTCATTCACAGACTAAGCAATTTCCAGTTCTGTACATGACGATCACTCAGATCCAAGCCAAATCTTGTCTACACATGTGCTGGCAAGGTTTCCTATCAAAGCACAAAGACTGTCTGAGCTAATGGTAGAGTTTGGCCCAAATCTGTTTTAACTTAAGTTCTGTGTTAATTTTTCATCTGAAATTTACCCTAAAGAATTAGGGTTGGATTTCCGGAGATGAGATTTGAGTAAATGAGAACTGTATGCAGAGGTGTGCATTTACTTTTCCCTCTACATAAACAAGAATTAATCCAGTGGGTATGTACACAGTAGGTGTGCTTATCACCACCATCAACATTGGGTTATCACACCTCATATAAATTGTAATTTGTTATACTCAAGTTCAGAATGGTCTGTATCCTTTGATTTCCACTTAACTTTTTTTTCTCCAGATCAGAAATGCAGAGCTAAGAATTTGTTCAAGAAAAAAAAAATGTAATTTAGTTAGTAATAGGAAAAAAATAAATCTTTAAAACCTATTAAATGGAGTAAGTTCAAACAAAACAAACCTGACAAATTTTCCCATCTCTTCGATGAATATGAATACAAAATGAAACATGATTTCAGTTAGTTTGCCCTATTCAGTTCAGTTCAGTCGCTCAGTCGTGCCCGACTCTTTGTGACTCCATGGACTGCAGCATGCCAGGTCTCCCTGTCCATCACCATGAGTTTGAATACATTCTAGGAGTTGGTGATGGACAGGGATGCCATCCAACTGTCTCATCCTCTGTCATGCCCTTCTCCTGCCACTGCTCCAAGTTTGGTCTATGCTGCTGCTGCTAAGTCGCTTCAGTCGTGTCCAACTCTGTGCAACCCCATAGACGGCAGCCCACCAGGCTCCCCTGTCCCTGGGACTCTCCAGGCAAGAACACTGGAGTGGGTTGCCATTTCCTTCTCCAATGCATGAAAGTGATAGTCGCTCTGTCGTGTCTGACTCTTCACGACCCCATGGACTGCAGCCTACCAGGCTCCTCCGTTCATGGGATTTTCCAGGCAAGAGTACTGGAGTGGGGTGCCATTGCCTTCTCCGAGTTTGGTCTATATGTCTAGCTAATTTAATGACCATCAATACATTTTAACAGCCAATGGCTTAGGTATGCTGGCGTACTCTAACTCTTTTTCTTATCATTACCCTTTTGTACAGATAAAGACAGAAAAAAGTAATTAAAGGCCAAAATTTTCTGAGAAAGGTCTATGTTTTGGTTATATATTTTAAAATCTCCATTTTTAGACTTGGGCAGTTTAAAAATGCTAACATCTTTTAATCAGTCTACATATTTACTACATTTTACATATTTTTAAAATATGGCAATAGGTTTTTAAATGAATTCTATAGATTACATTAAAATATAATTATATCTGATTATATAAAAATCTAAGTAACATCCACCTTTGAGACAGTGATTCACATTCTAAAAGCCTCAGGGGTGGCAAGTAAGTGATAAAAAGGCAGAATGAAGACATAATGATAAGAAAATCATAGGAATAATTTAAACTACCTTTCAGGCATACTATCCCTTCCTAAGTCACTTGAGATATACAATTTTCATACTCTGAGAGGGAGAAAAAAAGAAAACCACATTCATCATCTTTTCCAGGAAACAGCTCTGCAGATTCTCTTTGCTTGTGGCTACATCGCTTCTACAACAGCTGGGCGTGTGGGTGGCATGGATCAGATCTGCCAGTTTCCAGACTGAACCTAGGCCTCCTGAAGTGTTACAGGACTTCCCGGCTCTGTGGGGGGTCCGTGGCTCCTGTCTAGGCATTGGGATGGAGACAGGATGCGGTGCATGCAGAACAGGGGAAACACCTGAGAACACATGCCTGGCGTCTGTGGAGACCACCAGTATGTAGACCATTTATGCGACAAGGCTAATTCCAAAGGGAAGAGGAGCAGCCATTTCCCCCTTCAGCTCCAACAGCTGCAACCCTCCACACAGCTGCTGCTCTGGGTTCAGGATAGAAGAAAAACAACACAGAAGTGGGACATTCTGCAGTGGTTTGGCTGCTTCGAAGTAGGCAGAGTATAAGGAGAGCCATCAAGGGAAGAGCAGGCATCTTCTCCGCGCATGCCCTCTACTGCTCGGAGTAGGCTGCTAAGCTGTGCTGCTGCTCCACCCCATACCACAAAGGTTGACTTCTTGCTTAGCCAAAAAGTCCTCTGCAGTCTGGGATACTCTCCAGGGCAACTGTCCCTCCTGTGCTGACAATGCAGTCCACACTTGCAGAGTCTCTGCTTCCCTCCGCTGCACAGTCTGAGGAAGTAGACCCTGTGGTCAGCAAGGCAGTGGAAGAGAGAGCAGGAGAATTCCACCCAGTCATGGGGACTCCAAGTGATACCTGGCACTCCTGCTCTTGTTTCACTGACCACCTCCGGTCACCTCTAGGCAATGCCTGACCTCAGAGGGTGTGTATTCAGAAGTGGATATTGATGAACCTTAGAGCCATGTGCCCTTAACCTCTGAAGCCCTAAAATTAAGCTCTAGTTATATATGTAGCCTCCATTTTCCCAGAGAATGCATGCACCCATTCTGAGGTCTAGTTGTCTTTGTTCTCACATCTGGATTCCAATCTCCCTTCCAGAAGAGACAGGACAGAAATACATGGAGTGTGTCTATCCTGTGGAGTCTGAAAACAGAGTGATGGCTCCCTAAAAGTCTGCAAAGTCAAAGGTAACCAAAAAAATGTATCACAGGTTAAGATTTCCCCTGGTGGCTCAGGCGGTAAAGTATCCGCCTGCAATGCAGGAGACCCATGTTCAATCCCTGGGTTGAGAAGATTCTCCTGGAGAATCCCACTCTAGTATTCTTGGTTGGAGAATCCCATGGACAGAGGAGCCTGTAGACCCATAAGATCGTGAAGAGTTGGGTACAGCTGAGCAACTAAGCATGCATGCATGCATTGCCTCTCCACCCCATTAATGTAATGCTTGGAAGGAAAAATTGACTTGTGTCTCCCTGGGCTTTGCCTTTCTGCCTCTTGTTTTATGATCTTCTTTGGTTCTAGTTCCTAGTTGTTGATGCTAGTGAAAGGGAAGAAGAGGTGGAGAAAGATTAAGAGAGAAGGAAGGAGGGAAGAGGAAGAGAGAAAGCAGAAAGTACTTGTGAGATTATAAAGTTCCTCCAAAACCATCAACTCACATGAGCTTCAAAACAACCTGTAGATGAAATATATATATTTATCCCCAAGTTATCAGTGAGGAAACTAAAACTCAGAAGGATTCACAAAGTAAAATTTAGAGCAGAAGCAGACATAAAGCTTAATTTGATGCAGTTTCAGGACCTTTAGAAACCAAAAGACAAGACTATGTTTTAACACATGCCTGGCCTTTTCTGAATGTCAGATGTCACTTGCTTTTTATCCCAATGCTCATTTTAATTTTTGAGAGCATCTAGATTAATTTTAAAAGGATTTCTTTAAGGTCCCTGGTCTCCTCATGTGCCTCTAATCCATCAAAACTAAACCTGGTAACTTTGATTGACCTCATGTTGGATTATTAGAGAAGGCATGGGTCCCCAAACCTTCTCTTCTAGCCCTTCTCTGCCAACTCATGCCTTATGGGTACCCAACTTGCCCTGCCTCAGCTGCCTATGAACAGGGCTCCAGTTCACCCCAGCTCTCTCCATGTGCTTGGTTTTGCACACTGAACAACACCTTGGTGATACAGGTAGGCAGAGCAGGAAGGAGTGAAAGCATTCCCTTGAGATCTGTGTGCTCGTGGGCACAACACTGAATGTTCCCTTCAGCCCAGAAACTAAAAGCCAGTCTTTTAAAACAGAAAGTAAAGGCTCTTATTTTCCAAGCTACTTAGAAGAAGAATGCAAGTGCCAGCAGCCCAGGCTGCCAGTAGGGCCACTGGAAGCTATGGGGACTTGCAGAACAAGGCTGCAATGTCATAATCTCCTGGAGAAAGGGCCAAGGCAGGCCAAAGAGTCTGTGAGAGGAAGCAGGAATGTGTCTTCCAACAGCATGTTTGAGAACAAGCAGTTTCTTCCCCAAAGCCATCTGTAAGACTCTCAAACTGTGTCTGAGGAAGAAAAGGGCAAGACAGAGAGAGAGAGAAAAGTGAATTACTGGAAAAAGCAGGTAACTCTTTGTGAGTTGTGAGGGCAGCAAAAACACTGTCTACTAATTTGTTAGTCTTGGAAGCTGCATATTTGTGAATCTGACTACAGTCAGGGTTTATAAGGACCTGCTCCTGAAAAATATGGCAAGGGTTTAACCTTAAATGTGGACTGTGGAGGGCTCTGGTGTGATTTAAGCCAGAGGAAACTGAGTTCCTCAGTACACAAGGTCCATCAGGTGATGTCCTGACTATTTTGGTTCTTGCTTACAGATTGTCTTTAGTTCATGGAAGAAGTTGGGGGAATATGTCTCAAATTTGAATGGAATCTCTCAGGAAGAAGGTCTAACTAAGACTTTTGTCTCTCTTGACTGCAGCCTGAGTAGTATTCTGAAGTACAGGTGGTAGATGAAAATCCCCTCATTGAGAAAGGAGAGGTTTCTGCCAAGCACTCCTCCCAGGCTATAGAGGGTAGCTTCCTCTCAGCCACTTAGCATTCTGCAAGAAATATCACCTCTCATCTTCACACCCATGGGAGCTGTCTTGTTTAGGAATGTCTTTGGTTGCGAGTAACAGAAAATCTATTTATAGCAGTTCCAACAAAAGCAGATGTATCTCTCTCACCTAACAAGATCTTGGATCTAGGTGGGAGCTGGCATTGATTCAGAAGCTCAGTACCATCAGGACTGCCATCTCTGGGATTCTCTTACCTTTTCCCTCTTTCATGGTCACAAGCTGACTGATGGAAGAATGGGTAAAGAAGTTGTGATGTATCTCTGTATATATAATAGAATATTATTTAGCCTTAAAAAGGAAGGAAATTCTGTCATTAGCAACAGTTAGGTGAAACTGGAAGATGTGATGCCAAGTGAAATAAACCGGACACAGAAAAGAAAATACCACATGATCTTGCTTATGTGTGAAATCTACATAAAAGCAGGTACTATAACTTGGCTACAAAAGGCAGGAAAATAGGGGTGAGTGAGGAGACCTTTGTCAAAGGGTATATGGCTGAAGTTATGTAGGATGAACAAGTCTACAGATATAATGTCCAGCATGGTAACTATATTAGTAACATTGTACCATATACTGGAAATTTGCTAAGAATGTAGATCTCAGGTGTTCTGACAGCAAAAAATCAACCTAACTGCAATAGTCACTTTAGTATGCCTATGTATATCAAAACATCATGATGTACATCTTAAATACATATAATTTTATTTGTTTAAGATGGTTGCTGCATCATGGGGCATTATGCTATGGTCAAAGCAGGAAAACGGGGACAGAGCAGTGTCCTTTGTGATAACCTCCATTTGTCCAGACAACAGCGCCACTAGAGTTTCCATCGCACCTCTGTGTGTGTCCCATTCATCACATCTCCATCACGCAGCTTTGCATGGCATGAAGGGAACCTAGGGAGGTGACAGTTTAGCTGGATACTCTGCCAACCCAAACAAAATTAGGCTTCTGTCAACTACAAAAGGAGTAAGTTTCTAGGGGAACAACTGATACTACCTGCCATACCCTGTGCATCGCACTGATCAAACTGCTTTGAAATGTTCTGTTTCTATCTGTGTCTCCCCTCCCACCAGAATGAACAGCACTTGGCAGACAGAGTGGTCCAGTCATTCTTGTATTCCCAGCACATGGCACATTGACTGGCACAAAACAGACTTAACAAACATAACTTAAGCTAAAAAAAAAAAAATACTGGCTGAACAAAACTCCAAAAATAGAGAGGTAAAAGAATTTCATTTAGATTCATTTTTGCGTGCACTTCTCTCTTTAAAGATAACAGGAAATATTGATGTAAGAGAAACATCAGTTACCCAAAAGATAAGACAGTCCAAGAAATGCATATATAATGCTACTCAGATGTGCACAGTTTCTAGCACAAATACAATGGGGTGGGTAATAATAATGAGTCTCCAAGATGGAAAATTTCATGCTCTATATAGGAAGGAGATCAAACCAGTCAATCCTAAAGGGAATCAATCCTGAATATTCATTGGAAGAACTGATGGTGAAGTTGAAGCTCCAATACTCGGGCCACCTGATGTGAAGAGCTGACTCACTGGAGAAGACCCTGATGCTGGGAAAGATTGAGGGCAAGAGGAGAAGAGTGTGATAGAGGATGAGATAGTTGGACAACATCACCAAATCAATGGTCATGAGTTTGAGCAAACTCAGGGAGATAGTAAAGGACAGGGAAATCTTGCATGCTGCAGTCCATGGGGTCACAAAGAGTAGGACACAACTTAGCAACTGAATAACAACAGTAATATTAATATCTTTACAAGGTAAATATCACTTGCCTCATTTTAAAGATGCTAGGAAAGTGGCACAATGTCTAAGAGCTGCAGGTGGTAAAACCAGAGTATGAACCTGAGTATATCTCTCTTCCTCCACTGTCCGTCTTGCATGAGGGATGTCTGTCACTCTAACTTTTCTCAAGGGAAGCACCAGGGCTGGCAGATCATCTAAATACAGGGCTTCCTGTCTCCAAAGACACCATTCCATCTTTCCTCTCTGCCTCCCTCAGAGAGAGCAATGCTGTGCTGTTGAAGGTCCGGTGGTATTGCTGAGCACGAGGAAAGGCTTATTTTTTCCCCAGAATCCATGATAAACTTAGAAAAAAGAGGAATCCAGAATAGAGTAGGCCCCTCTGAAGCCAACTCCATGCAGCATGTAAACCTAGACCTACGTGCAGGAACAGAAGCTTCTATCAACTCTTCTTTCAGGCAGCAGCAGTCTGCTGCCATTAGGCTGACCAGTAGGAAGAGCAGAGGCGTGTGTGTGTGCCTTTGGACTACCAGACGAGACATGTTATGAATTTATATCAACTCAGACGAGGAAGTGTAAACAAGAATGAAATGGATACATTTTGACTTATGATTTCAAGTTGACCACAATGATCTGCAAGTGACTACAATCCCCTGGCCACCACCTCTCTAACAGATTAATGAAGCTTTGTGCCAAGAGCTTGGAGTCAGGTATGCCTCTGTAGGGAAATGTGATATTTCAGGCCTGACTCACCTAAAAGCTTTGGACACAGTCTGTGCATGTGTCTGAAGCGTATCAGTTGCATTGCTTATGGAAAATACAATTCAGATGAGGTTCTTCATCAAGAAATCAGAACCTAATTCAGTAAAGTCTACTCATGCAATTCAAGAACAGTTTTCTGTGGGGATTTCTGGATGCCCAGGGGCTGGGAGACAAGCCCAGCCCACAAGTCCAACTGGTGTTCGTGGCGTGTGCACTCTCCTAAAACATTCATTTCTGAGACTGTGTACAAAATAAGAGTGAAGTTGGAGGTGGTGAAAAAACCTCAGATAAATCACTGTGACCAGAACTGTTTTTAAGGATCTGTAGTTCAGCAGTCAGATACACACTGAGGTCGTATAATCCTTTGGATGGAATAAGGGAGTTCTCCAGTATACTGCAAAAAAGTATTCTGAGCCCTTCAGGCACAGAGACTGTACATTTTGGCTGGAGTATTGACCTGGGATTTAAAGCCAGAATTACAAGCTCAAAATGAGAGAAAAGATGAACTAGGGTTGTCAGACATAGAGTCATCTTATTCTTCATATTTTCACCAATATAATAATTACACTTTTTTTTTTTGATTGGTATCAAATGGATTACTCAGGAACCTCACATTTTGGTTTACTGAGGATAAGTAAAACAATTGAGTACTCACATAAGAGTACACAGTTTGCAATCAGATAAACACTAGGAAAGAAAGAAGAACCTATAGTGTGGGGATGGGAGTCAGTCATGTGCTAAACATCACTTGTAGTCTCAATGGACCCTTTGCCCAAGTCCATGTGGCCAGGCACTCCTGGGCTCGTCCCTGGGACCTCTTAGGCAATGGCATCTTGCCATGGTTCCCCGGCTTGTTGTGTCTGGAAATCTCTCCTGGTCAACTCTAAACCAGAGGTACATTCTGAAGTGGGTCATCTGGGGAAAGAGGTGGTTACCCTCAAATGCACTTATCAGAATCTCCCCAGTCTGGAGCTCTTGGTTACGGCCAGGGATGAACAGGCTGGCAGGCTGGGAGTAGGAGGCCCTACCTTGAACTCTGTCACTGGTTGCAAGTAAACCATTATTATATAGAAGAAAAATGACTGGCTTGGGCTTTCAGCATCTACTCCTGGAAGTGCTACTAAAGATCCCATTTATTATGCAAAAACGCATGGCAGGTTATGGGAATAGAGGACCGAGACTGGCCCAGTAGTGCCTACATTACTGGAGAACTCCCAGCCCACCCTCTATCCCAGTGCAACCCAATGAAACCACTACAAACGCAATGATAAAAGGTGTTGTGGAGCTGCAGAAACCACAGAGAATCTACAGCAAGAACAATGTTCTTAATTTCTTTTGAACTTTTAAACAGAAAAGTATTTGCTATTGCAATCAGTGAGGGCATGGAGTAGAAAAAATGGACAAAAATTTATATCAATACATTTTACAGAGAAATAGTCTAGTTGTAGTAAGCTTGTATTTCCTTGTTCATTTATTTTAAAATTAAGAACTTTCAAACATGAAGGGAGACAGATGAGAAGAGCAACTGATGATCATAATGAAGTACTATATACTGTCACATACTTTCATATGCTGAGAATAAATTAAGGAATAAAGATATATTAAGTATTATGACAGAAAGTATTAAGTTGGTCAAAACATTCATTTGTGTTTTTCCATACGATCTTAGGGAAAAATCCAAACAAACTTTCTGGCCAACCCAATACAATCTACAACCTTCACATGATATGCTCTACACCTAACCTTGGGTGCAGTACCCATCTGGTCCTGCAGCCCTGCCTCTGAGAACACCAGCCCCATACCATTAGCAGCAAGGCAGGGCATCAGAAGAACCAAAGAGTTTGGAATAGAAATAGAAACTTCCTGTGCAACTGAAAGCTGAGAAATCGAAGCCGTGCAATGTGTGATAGGCACTTTGCAGGTCAGATTTCTTCTCTTCCCTAACTCATAAATACAGCCATTACATATTGGAGTAATAATAATCCACATGTCTATAGCTCCTACAGCATACAAAGAACTTTCAAATATGTGATCTCATTGAAACAGCAAGTGACTCCATTCTCTGTAAGAGTTTCTAGAATGAGAAAACGTATTATGTGAAACAAAAGATGGCTTGTTCTCACCTAAGGCTCTTCTTTATTAATGGTAGGTCAGTAAAAGCATGCCTGGGATTCCAGAGACAGAGTCTGGGGAAGCTGGACTGGGAAAAGCGAGCAGTCAAGCAAAGGTGAGGTTTGAGACAGTCAGGCTCCAGCCTGACCCCTAATGGGAGCTCAGGAATAGAAACTACACTTCAGAGTTTGTCCCCACCAGAAACACAAGGGCTGGGCTTTCCTATTCCTGCAGATACACTGACTGACAGACGGTTCACAGGGATTTAGGGGTGGGGAACATCAGTCCCAGACACTGCCACTGTCTGCATGTAGAAGGCTCCAGAAGGGAGTTGCAAGTGAGGAGTGTTAGAAGAAACCCAACACACAGAAGAGGGAAGCTCACAGACATGAACAGAAAACAGGATTCCAGGGAATCTGGGTTAAGTAATGACACCATACTCTCTGGGTTTAGCTCTGTGGACAACAGGCTTTGAAAAATAATATGAAGGCTAAACATTCAAAATTCCATGCCAAAACTATTGGAATGTATACAAAAAGTATCTCACAGTGTAAGAGTGAAAGGCAGTAGGAGGAGAAGAACCAGAACCCCAAGGAAGCCCTACTCTATGCATGCGTTGAAAGGTGGCTTACAATAGAAAACTATTGAGCAAATCCCAGGGTCCTAATAAGGTCAGCACTAAATTCTGACTATTACTGACCAGCCATGAGACTTTGGACAAGTCATTTCACATTGTTGATTTGTAAACATCTTTTTAACTGGAGGGATAGGAGAAGGTTACAGTGATAGTTTATGTTTATTCATACGTCTATACTGTGCCAGGTTCTAAAATTCACCTGCATGATCTCACAATGCATCAGGTGTCACTTTCTGTATTTCATAGGTCACACAGCTAGTGAAAGTTCAAAACAGAATATGTCTGCATCTAAGAGTGTTAAATTCTTCCATTATTACTTTTCAGAGAGTGTCTGGAGTTCTATTGTTTAACCCAAAGTACGTATAGAAAGAAGGACATAGAGTATACCAAGATACAGATGGGGTACTGTCCCAACTCTGCATAACTCCTGGGGGTACTGATCATTGCCTGCATCCCCTATCCAGAATTTTACATAATTGAGATGTTCCACAAAGCCCCAGTGAAGAAAGCAAAGACGACTCCTTCCATTCAATGCTTCACAATGTGTTGAACTAATATCTTGGCATCTTTGTTGTATGGATTAGCTTCGAAGAACATAACTGAAATGTCAGGGACAAATGACTTCACTAAAAGCTAGTTCAGTTCAGTTCAGTTGCTCAGTCGTGTCCGACTCTTTGCGACCCCATGAATCGCAGCACGCCAGGCCTCCCTGTCCATCACCAACTCCCGGAGTTCACTCAGACTCACATCCATCGAGTCAGTGATGCCATCCAGCCATCTCATCCTCTGTCGTCCCCTTCTCCTCCTGCCCCCAATCCCTCCCAGCATCAGAGTCTTTTCCAATGAGTCAACTCTTCGCAGGAGGTGGCCAAAGTAC
The DNA here is from genome assembly GCF_000754665.1 of Bison bison bison. Classification (NCBI taxonomy): domain Eukaryota; kingdom Metazoa; phylum Chordata; class Mammalia; order Artiodactyla; family Bovidae; genus Bison; species Bison bison. Next base: position 1,173,104 of record NW_011494740.1, read on the forward strand.
TGGAGTTTCAGCTTTAGCATCATTCCTTCCAAAGAAATCCCAGGGCTGATTTCCTTCAGAATGGACTGGTTGGATCTCCTTGCAGTCCAAGGGACTCTCAGGAGTCTTCTCCAACACCACAGTTCAAAAGCATCAATTCTTTGGCACTCAGCCTTCTTCACAGTCCAGCTCTCACATCCATACATGACCACTGGAAAAACCATAGCCTTGACTAGACGGACCTTTGTTGGCAAAGTAATGTCTGCTTTTCAATATGCTATCTAGGTTGGTCATAAGTTTTCTTCCAAGGAGTAAGTGTCTTTTAATTTCATGGCTACAGTCACCATCTGCAGTGATTTTGGAGCCCCCCAAAATAAAGTCTGACACTGTTTCCACTGTTTCCCCATCTAACTTTTTGCTTAAAAAAAAAAAAAAAAAAGCCTTTCTTTTTGTTGCATGTTACTCAGAAGTTGCTGACTAATTCTTACCATTGTTTTCCCTAAGTTTATGTGTCACTTCTTGTCCATAACAAAAGACTTTAGACCAACCTGAACATACATATCACCTTAAAAGCTTGTGCTATTTATGATATTGGGGGGAGGTGCTTTGTTACCTCACACACACACATATACACACACCATACAGGCAAAGGATCTGTTTTAAGCACTACCCATGACATTGGCCTAGATTAAGAACCTGAAGAATAGCATGAAATTGGAGTTCTACAGAAGTGAATATCAGATAGAATTAATTTTATCAAAGGAGCTCAAAATATCTTGACACGAAGACCCACTTTCACATTACTGGTACATGCTTCCATTATAGAAATTATTAAGTTGTCATTATCTGTTTACAAGGGCTTCTCTTGTGGCTCAGCTGGTAAAATATCCGACTGCAATATGGGAGACCTGGGTTTGATCCCTGGGTTGGGAAGACCCTCTGGAGAAGGGAAAGGCTACCCACTCCAGTATTCTGGCCTGCAGAATTCCATGGACTCTAGTCCATGCAATCAGAGTTAATACCACTGAATGACTTTTACTTTCTTTCATCTGTTTACATAAGAAATTGATGGTCCCTTTTGAAAGTAAAACTCCTTGAGGGCAAAAAAGCCAAGACTCAGGTCTCTGTGTGTCCCTGCGTCCTCTCCCCAGGCCTAGAACATGACAGTCACTCACTATTACAGAATGAATGGGTGTAGGACTGAGCAGCATGGAGCATGCTCACCCACCTCCTTGAGTAGTAGACTAGTCAAGTCACACAGCTGCCTGAGGACCCACCAAGGCTAACCTATCCTGTGAAACTGCTACTGCTAAGTCACGGCAGTCAGATGGGTGCCTTATCAGAGATCTTAAAATTAGGACTTCCCTAGTGGTCCAGTGGTTAAGAATCCGCCTGCTAATGCAGGGGACACGGGTTCAATCCCTAGTCTGGGAAGATCCCAAGTGCCATGGAGCAACTAAGCCTTTGCACCACAGCTATGCCTGTGCACCACAACTACTGAAGCTGGCATGCTCTAGAGCCCACGCTCCACAATGAGAGAAGCCACCACAATGAGAAGCTCATGAACCACAAATGAAGAGTAGCCCCTGCTCACTGCAACTGGAGAAAGCCTGCATGCAACAATAAAGATCTAGTTCAGTTCAGTTCAGTCGCTCAGTTGTGTCCGACTCTTCGCGACCCCATGAATCGCAGCACGCCCTGCCTCCCTGTCCATCACCAACTCCCAGAGCTCACTCAGACTCACGTCCATTGAGTCAGTG
>NW_011494740.1:1175019-1175325 GCF_000754665.1 Bison bison bison
GCTCAGACTCACGTCCATCGAGTCAGTGATGCCATCCAGCCATCTCATCCTCTGTCGTCCCCTTCTCCTCCTGCCCCCAATCCCTCCCAGCATCACAGTCTTTTCCAATGAGTCAACTCTTCGCATGAGGTGGCCAAAGTACTGGAGTTTCAGCTTTAGCATCAGTCCTTTCAATGAATATTCAGGGTTGATCTCCTTCAGAATGGACTGGTTGGATCTCCTTGCAGTCCAAGGGACTCTCAAGAGTCTTCTCCAACACCACAGTTCAAAAGCATCAATTCTTCGGCTCTCAGCCTTCTTCACAGC
>NW_011494740.1:1175425-1188262 GCF_000754665.1 Bison bison bison
TGGCTGCAATCACCATCTGCAGTGATTTTGGAGCCCCCAAAAATAAAGTCTGACACTGTTTCCACTGTTTCCCCATCTATTTCCCATGAAGTATAGCCCTGCAAAATTAATTAAAAAAATTTTTTTAAGAAATCTTAAACTTAAATGTCAAGGTATGTATATTATATTGGGTAGGGCCAGAAGTGTGTATTTTTGGATCCCAGGCTATCCTTATTCAAATTCAAACATAAAATAGATGTTTATTTATCCTACATGATTTTCAGATTCCATGTACTCTCCTATTAATTCTCCCAAATCCACCACTTGCCTCAAGATGTACTCTCAGAGTTATATTTATTATCATGAGGTTTAGATTAAAATGCAAATTCCTATGGCATAGGTAACACTTTAATTATAGTTATCAATAATTTATACTTTAGTATGGAATAGATAACATTTTAATTACAGCTATCAATAATTTCTACTTTAGTGTTAATAAAAGCTCCCACAGTAGAATTTTATTAAAAGACTGGGGAAGTTAAGGGATCAATAAATAAAATGAAAATAGAATTTCTTTGAAGACATACTGGCACCTCTTCACTGACCTGCCTTGGCCTGGTCTTGACTACAGCCAGGCAGTCTTCCCCTGCATTCACCTGTTGTCAACAGGACCAAAGCTCTCTCAGATGCAGGAGCTCAGACATACTGTGACAGTTCTTCAGTGAACCCTGAAGATACAGAGCCTGCTGTCATCTCCTCCTCAGTTTGGGGAATAACCCAAATATCATTAGATTCAGAATAACTTAGCAAACCAAAATCTTAGCGAGCACAGACCACAGACACATGGCCCAGTCACAAGTCCTCAGTTGTGAGTCACGGAAGGAATAAGTCATAACCTGTAGCACGTTATGTAGTGATCTGGAGCCTGAGAACCATGCGAGTGGGGTTTGCCACCAAACAATTAGTTGTGCATCTATAAGGTTTTTGTTTGGTTTCCATAAGGATTAAAAGGGGGGGGGGTGCGAGAAATATTAAGATATTGCATAATCAAATAAAACTCAGAAATTCTGCATTAAAACAATTTTTTTTTTAATTTTAGGACTCCTCGGGGACTATAACTATTTTAAGTTGCACTGTGAGGAGGAGAAATAGAGTTCCATGTTTCCCAAACATATATGATGTTAAACCCTATTTTCAAATACCATTTCTCAGAACTAGTATTCTACTGGACAGAATTTAGGAATTGTCAAACTGCAAGATTCCCAAAGCCCTTCCAAGCAATAATATTCTGAAATTTCACTCTACGACTCTCTTGTTTCTTTCCTCTTATCCTAGTAAGGACTTCCACTGAACATTCTATGTATCCAAACTCTGTAGTCTCCAAAATACCAACTTTCTGCATTGGTAGTAATTATAGCAGTAGAACAATAGCTAACAACTATAATGTAATTGTTTGCTATTATAACATAAGGACAGTACTTGGGAGAAATGGAGCATATCCTTCTGTCATCACGCCTTCTTTCAGGCAACACTGAAAGTACAGGTAGAAAACAGTTCCCACTAGAAAATCTCTGAATGTTCTGCCCTTCAAGGTTGTTTTTAAAAAAAAAAAAATGCTTAATGACATACTTAGAAAAGAAATTCTGGAATTCCAACACCATTTTTGTGTAAGAAAATAACAAAATCCTTTGTTTTGTGTTAGCAGTGTTGTAACTAATTAAGGGGGAAATTAGCTGCCGGTTTACATGAAAAGACAGGCCTGATTCCGCTGACATATTTGCATCCACAAGAAGCAAGCTGATGGTCTGCTGCCTGTGGTGTGGTGTTCAGCTCAGCCTCTGCCCACTGGGACTCATTAGCCAAGGGTTACAAATATGTAACCAGTGCTTTTTCCAGATCTTCTACCGCAAAGTAAGTACCAGGGTGTCTGTCGCCTGCCTCGAAGGCCTGGATCTGAGCCACTCAGGATGCTCCCAGCTGCTCAGCCTGGAGCCAGGATTTTCATTAGATGGGTTCCCTTGCATGCAAGCACATGCTACCATTGTATAAATGTTGCTCTTTTCTTCATTAAGAGGTGGAAAAGGAGACAAACATACAAATAAATAGCTACTTTTTAATTTTCATTTTTTAACTTTCTTAATGTTTAATAAACAACTTCTTGCTCTACTCTCACTTTCCCTAAAGTTGAGTCAACATATAGTCCAAGTGGCTTTGGGAATTGAGTGAATATTGCAAAGGCTTGTTCTCTTAATGGGAGTTTGTCCCATTCTGTGATTTGAAAGTCTTATTTATAAGCAACATTAACCAGAAGAGCCCCCAAGTAAACACAGAAAGCCACATGCAGGATCCAAGGGTAGGGTCTAAGTCTCACTGGGCTGGAATAAGTCTACCTACAGGCAGCTCTGAGCCAGCTGGGCGACGGAGCCTCTCACCAGGCAAGATGCCCTCCTCAGTCTCCTAGCTATGCCCTTAGAAGTGCTCCTTGGGGTCAGAGAGCAATAGCACATTGACCGTCTCTAGATAGTTGCTATTAACGTTGACGGGGATTTTTGCAGAAACCAATGCCTCTGGTCAGTGAATTTTATTTTGGCCGACAAAAATTAATTCTGTTATTTCACTAATACTTTGTAGCTTATTACATTTAATAGTTACACCTGACACATCTGTAAAGTCTTCTAATTTTCATGAAACATTGTCTTCAATCCACTTTTCTGTAGAAAGAAAGGAACATATATTTTGCAGGACCACAAGTTTTAGTGTCACTTTCCATGTCATAATCAATCACTAAGGTTTTTTTGTATTTTTGTTGGTGTGCTGCTGCTAAGTCGCTTCAGTTGTTGGTCTAATCAGAACTATATTCTGAAGAATTATCATCTTCTGGGACACTAGATTGTCACTCAGACAATCAGAGAAAGTCTCTGTATAAAATTCACCCAAATATTCTTCTTCACTCAGAACTTCACGATGCATTATTTTTTTTAAATGTTATGTTTGTAATATACATAAGGTTGAAACAAAAAGCTAGAGGAGCAGAATATGAATGATAACAATCACAAGCTGTATAATGAACCCTTGATCTATTTGAAACTCTAACAATTTTGCACAGTGATATTAACGTTATCCCTCTCTAACAATGTGTTGATATATCTCCGGTCAATAACATTTGGGTAACAAAAGATGTATTAATAGGTTTGCAGTCAATAATGGATTACAATCTCCAGGTGTTCCTTATCTCTCATTTATCTATCAGATTAAACCAGCTCCTTAAAAGAGCTCAGAAAAGGAGGCCATGTCTTGGGGACACGATTGTGGTGAGTGAGATGGGGCCTTTACACAATCTGTGTGACAGAGAATGGCAGGATCTATACACAAGGGCTTCTCACTGGACATTTACATCCCCCAGAGTTCTGACCAACAGATTAGAGCAGAGAGATATTAGAGAGCGTGTCAAAGAAGAATTCCAAAAGGGAGCTCAGAAGAGTAAGTGATTAAAAAAAAAAAAGAAGAAGAAGAGTAAGTGATCAGCCAGCATCACAAATTGCTGGGAAGAGCATCCCAGAGAAATACGAATGCTCTCTGACGAACTCAGCCCAGGCCCCCCATGCACGGTCTAATGAAAAGTTTTCTAGTCAAACAGGACACTTTCCACAGTCTCAAAATAGGAAGAGAAAGAAAGAAAACAGTAAAAACTATAAGTCACAATCACTTTATTTAGCTCCCCTGTATACTCTGGAGACATATCCATGTTTTTTCTCAGCAACCAGAAGTCCCACACACCAGAGCTGTGGTCAGTTCAGTTCAAGAAGAAATTTATGCCCAGGGACAGTGACTTAGCTTGTCCCCCAAAACAGAAAAGAAGAACAGTATGAACAGATTTAATCTGCATTTGGCTGTTAAGCATGCTAAGTCACTTAAGTTGTGTCCGACTCTTTGTGACCCTATGGACTGTAGCCTGCCAGAATCCTCTGTTCATGGAATTCGGGTCACCATACCCTCCTCCAGGATATCTTCCTGACCCAGGGATGAAACTCCCATCTCTTAAGTCTCCTGCATTCCAGGCAGGTTCTTTACCACAAGGGCCACCTGGGAAGCCCTGACTGGTAAGAGAGAGGTGAAAATTCAGTTCAGTTCAGTTTAGCTCAGTTGCTCAGTTGTGTCCAACTCTTTGCAATTCCATGAACCACAGCACACCACGCCTTCCTGTCCATCACCAACTCCTGGAGTCCACCCAAACCCAGGTCCATTGAGTAGGTGATGTCATCCAACCATCTCATCCCCTGTCGTCCCCTTCCCCTCCTGCCCTCAATCTTTCCCAGCATCAGGGTCTTTTCAAATGAGTCAGCTCTTCACATCAGGTACCCAAAGTACTGCATTTAAGCTCCAACATCAATCCTTCCAATGAACACCCAGGACTGATCTCCTTTAGGATGGACTGATTGGATCTCCTTGAAGTCCAAGGGACTCTCAAGAGTCTTCTCCAACACCACAGTTCAAAAGCATCAATTCTTTGGCACTCAGCTTTCTTTATAGTCCAACTCTCACATCCGAACATGACCACTGGAAAAACCATAGCCTTCACCAGACAGACTTTGTTGACAAGTAATGTCTCAGCTTTTTAATATGCTGTCTAGGTTGGTCATAACTTTCCTTCCAAGGAGTAAGCGTCTTTTAATTTCATGGCTGCAATCACCATCTGCAGCGATTTAGGAGCCCAAAAAAATAAAGTCTGACACTGTTTCCACTGTTTCCCCATCTATTTCCCATGAACTGATGGGATCAGATGTTATGATCTTCGTTTTCTGAATGTTGAGCTTTAAGCCAACTTTTTCACTATCCTCTTTCACTTTCATCAAGACTCTTTAGTTCTTCTTCACTTTCTGTCATAAGGGTGGTGTCATCTGCATATCTGAGGTTATTGATATTTCTCCCAGCAATCTTGATTCCAACTTGTGCTTCCTCGAGCCCAGCATTTCTCATGATGTACCCTGCAAATAAGTTAAATAAGCAGGGTGACAATATACAGCCTTGATGTACTCCTTTTCCTATTTGGAACCAGTCTGTTGTTCCATGTGCAGTTCTACCTGTTGATTCCTGACCTGCATACAGATTTCTCAAGAGCCAGGTCAGGTGGTCTGGTATTCTTATCTCTTTCAGAATTTTCCAGTTTATTGTGATCCACACAGTCAAAGGCTTTGGCATAGTCAATAAAGCAGAAATAGATGTTTTTCTGGAACTCTCTTGCTTTTTCAATGATCCAGTGGATGTTGGCAATTTGATATCTGGTTCCTCTGCCTTTTCTAAAACCAGCTTGAATATCTGGAAGTTTACGGTTCACGTATTGCTGAAAGCCTGGCTTGGAGAATTTTGAGTGTTACTTTACTAGCCTCTGAGATGAGTGCAATTGTGTGGTAGTTTGAGCATTCTTTGGCATTGCCTTTCTTTGGGATTGGAATAACATCTGACCTTTTCCATTCCTGTGGCCACTGCTGAGTTTTCCTAACTTGCAGGCATATTGAGTGCAGCACTTTCACAGCATCATCTTTCAGGATTTGCAATAGCTCAACTGGAGTTCCATCACCTCCACTAGCTTTGTTTGTAGTGATGCTTCCTAAGGCCCACTTGACTTCACGTTCCAGGATGTCTGGCTCTAGGTGAGTGATCACACCATCGTGATTATCTGGGTCATGAAGACAGTTTTTGTACAGTTCTTCTGTGTATTCTTGCCATCTCTTCTTAATATCTTCTGCTTCTGTTAGGTCCATACCATTTCTGTCCTTTATCGAGCCCATCTTGGCATGAAATATTCCCTTGGTATCTTTAATTTTCTTGAAGAGATCTCTAGTCTTTCCCATTCTATTGTTTTCTTCTATTTCTTTGTATTGATCACTGAGGAAGACTTTCTTATCTCTTCTTGCTATTCTTTGGAACTCTGCATTCAAATGGGTATATCTTTCCGGTTCCCCTTTGCTTTTTGCTTCTCTTCTTTTCACAGGTATTTGTAAGGCCTCCTCAGACAGCCATTTTGCTTTTTTGCATCTTTTTCTTGGGGATGGTCTTGATTCCTGTTTCCTATACTATATCACAAATCTCCATCCATAGTTCATCAGGCATTCTGTCTATCAGATCTAGTCCCTTAAATCTATTTCTCACTTCAACTGTATAGTCATAAGGGATTTGATTTAGGTCGTACCTGAATGGTCTAGTGGTTTTCCATACTTTCTTCAATTTCAGTCTGAATTTGGCAATAAGGAGTTCATGATCTGAGCCACAGTCAGCTCCCAGTCTTGTTTTTTCTGACTGTATAGAGCTTCTCCATCTTTGGCTGCAAAGAATATAATAAATTTGATTGTCAACCATCTGGAGATGTGTAGAGTCTTCTCTTGTGTTGTTGGAAAAGGGTGTTTACTATAACCGGTGCATTCTCTTTGCAGAACTCTATTAGCCTTTGCCTTGCTTCATTCTGTACTCGAAGGCCAAATTTGCCTGTTTCTTCAGGTGTTTCTTGACTTCCTACTTTTGCATTCTAGTCCCTATAATGAAAAGGACATTTTTTTTGGGTGTTAGTTCTAGAAGATCTTCTAGGTCTTCATAGAACTGTTCCACTTCAGCTTCTTCAGCATTACTGGTTGGGGCATAGACTTGTAGGATTACCGTGATATTTAATGGTTTGCCTTGGAAATGAACAGAGATCATTCTGTCGTTTTTGAGACTGCATCCAAGCACTGCATTTTGGACTCTTTTGTTGACTATGATGGCTACTCCGTTTCTTCTAAGGGATTCTTGCCCACAGTAGTATATATAATGGTCATCTGAGTTAAATTCACCCTCCAGTCTATCTTAGTTCACTGATTCCTAGGATGTCAATATTCACTCTTGTCATCTCCTGTTTGGCCACTTCCAATTTGCCTTGATTCATGGACCTAACATTCCAGGTTCCTATGCAATATTGCTCTTTACAGCATTGGACCTTGCTTCTATCGCCAGTCCCATCCACAACTGGGTTTTGTTTTTGCCAACACCCAGGTGAAAATTAAAAGCAACATTTCATGTTTGGGAGACATCATTGCAAATAAATTAATTGAAAGGTAAATACACTGAAGACCCAGAAGCTTCTCCTCGTAAACTTGTGGAGAAGAAAAGAAACAAACACAACTGAGCCCAATGGCCTTGTTTTCCTCCAGCTAAGACTACCTTCTCAAATATCACCCACTTGTACTCAGTAGTGAGAACTCCAAACCTTGGTGGTTCTGTAGTTTTGCCACAAACTTTATTTTTGAGAAGCCAAGACCAGCAGAAAACCTGACTGCATGTTTTCTTTCTTTCTTTCTTTCTTTTTTTTTTTTTTTGGAGAGAGAGCCTTGAACTCCCCTCATCGAAATTTTCTGAGGACAAATAAGGTAAAGTAGACTTGAAAATAGGTATTTAAAAGAATCAGAACTTCCAGGATATTCAGCCTGAACTACAGTTACATTTCAACAAATAAATACATAAGATAGATAGTTTAACTACTGGGGTCTCCAACAAAAACCTTAAGGGAACCCAAATGTATGACCTTAGGGGACAACATAAGGGCTACTTAAATAAGCCTCATTTTAATTAACTGTAGCATAGCTGATCACTGATGCACCCTCATAACTGCATATTTATACTCCTGTCTGCTAGTAGAATAGGTGGCTGGGCTTTTGTTTTGCTTTATCCAAGTGGAATGCATTTCTCTAGGAGCACAGCATATCTCAGACCTGGGTCTGGATGGAGCCCAAGGAATGTGAGATCAGAGAGTGCCTGAAGTTACCAGATAATGGCCAACAGGCAATAAAGCTTTTGATTCTGTAAAATAAAGAATTGGACTAGATGAACTCTTAGGAGACTTCCAGTTTTAACATTCTGTGATTCTATGATTCCACCCCACATTCCATATTCATTGACAAACAAGGAAAATCTGATCTGGACTGGTGGTTTCTGAGACCTCATGATTCCATAAAGGACCAGGAAAATGTGGTCATTCCAGACATATTTAATTTGTGCATATTTCATCATTGCTGAGCCCTTCCCAAACATTAAACTGGGAGTAAGGTTCAGGGGCATTTGAAAAACATCACAGAAAGGTCCTGGCTATTTGGCTTATATTATATTAACCTAAGGGAGAAATAGTAGATTCTGCACCATTCTTAACAGGTGACTAAAATCCTGGAGGCAACAATGAGATCTATACTGGAAGACTCTGAAAGAGGAGTCCTTGAGGGAAGAGCTTGGAAAGAGCTCAGAATGTTCAGTCTAGAAGTTTTGTCAGACTACAATTCATGGTATTTTTGGCTAAGGCTCACCATATGTTAGGAAAATTAAAGTGACTTTGTTTTTCAAAAATGAAATGTATTCTTCAGCACCAGAAATAGACATAGAGAACAGACTTCTGGACATGGTGGTGGCGGGGGAAGGAGGAAGGAGAAGATGAGATGTATGGAGAGAGTAATATGGAAACTTACATTACCATATGTAAATAGATAGCCAATAGTACTTGCTGTATGATTCAGGGAAATCAAACAGGGCTAGGTAACAACCTAGAGAGGTGGAATGGGGACAGAGAAGGGAGGGAGGTCTAAGAGGGAGCTGCTATATGTATACCTATGGCTGATTCATGTTGATATTTGGCAGAAAATAACAAAGTTTTGTAAGGCAATTATCCTTCAATTTTAAAAAAAAGAAATGAACCTTAAAAAATGAAATGTATTCCAATAACAAAAGCAAAGAAATTATACATCCACTTTTTTAAATTAAGGTTTAATTTACATACAGAAAATTCACCCTTTGTAGTTAAAATGCTTTAAATTGACAAACACACATGATCATGCATAACCACCACCATAACCAAGTTAAAGAACAGTTCCATCACCCAAAAGAATTATCCCTTGCCTCTTTGTTGTCAAGCCCTCTCTCATTGTCCAGCCATTGGCAACAACCTATCTATTATTCTCTTATGGATTTTGCCTTGGAAAGAGTGTCATATACATGAAATTGCATAGAAGTCAACCTTATGAGCTTGGCTTATCTCACTAGCACAATAAATGTAAGCTTTATCCATGTCATACATGTATCCATAGTATATTCTTTTTTGTTGCTGTGTAGTATTCCACCGCATGGTTAGACCACAGTTGGGAACCATTTGGGTTGTTTTCAGTTATCAACAATTACAAATAAAATCACTATAAACATTTCCATACAAGTTTTTGTGTAATGTAGGGTTTAACTCCTCAAGAACAAGTACTTAGAGAATGAGATTGCTAGGTCAATACACTGAGTGTATGTTTAACTTTATAAGAAATTCCCACACTGTTTTCCATAGTGGCTGAACCACTTGGCATTCCCACCAGCTTTGTTCTAGAATTCAAGTTCCTCTACAATTTTGCCCACACTAGGTAAGATCAGTGTTTTTCTTTAAGAATTTCTAATAAATGGGCAGTGATGTCTCATGTGGTTTTAATTCGAATTGCCCTACTGGTGTGCTGCGATTCACGGGATCGCAAAGAGTCAGACATGACTGAGTAACTGAACTGAACTGAACTGACTGAATGACTAATGATGTTGAACATAATTTCATATGCTTATTTGCCATCCATATATTTCTTTGGTGAAGTAACTGTTCAGATTTTTTCCCCAGTTTTAACTGGGTTATTTCCTTATTGTTGCTTTCCATTATTATTTTATATTCTAGATGTAAGTCCTTTATCAGATATGTATGTGACTTGAAACTATTTTCCCCTAGCTTGTCTTTTCATTATTTTAACAGTAGATTTTGAAGAGTGATAGGGCTAATTTTGAAGGCCACAATTTATGGCTGAGAGATAAAACAGAAATAGTAAAAGCTCATAACTCTTATTTGACCCTCATCTTCTCTGCTGAGAATGCTCCCTAGAATGAATATTAATGCTACAAACACTAGCAGAAGAGGGTTGAAACATCCAATGTTTTAGTAAATTTTAACAGAATATCTTGTTCTCTAAACAAGAACCCATGATTCTGTTAGAGGGAATGCAAATATGAGGTGTGCCAGTGAGAAAATGGGAAGACTAGCAGAGGAGCCAGAGGACTGCAGACCCACTAAATGTCTTAGTCCCAAAACAGAGGAGGAGATGGAAATAGCACCTAGCAAAGGACACTGAACACAAAACAATGCTGATGAGACTCCAGCATAGGGAGATATGGTGAGCACATGGACAATTCACCGTTTCTACTTGGAGTTGGCATGAGTTCATTAGTAGGTTACATGAAATCAACCTACTTTTTCTACTCTCAGGTCAAAAACACATAATAGGTACAGAACATATGATGTCTATATTTTACAAAGTATTCTTTAAATAGCTTAGTTGATAATGTGGGAAAATGGGGATGAGATGGTCCTTCATTAGTTACATTTGCAGTTTTTGAAGAAATCCATGCAATGGGTCAATGGAAAGCTAGAGAGAGTTTGCCTTGGTTCTCTCACCCCAAATAATTTTATCAATGATTCATACAAAAATATGGGGTAAGCATTCTAAATTTGTAGAAAGCTGGAAATGATTATAAATCCATGAGTGATTATGATTTAGGAACCAATAAAGACTAAAAACATCTTTACAAGTCAGGCTGAATATAAGTTTTAAAGGAGATAAATTTAAAGTCCTGAACTGAAGTCCAAAAACCAGTTTGTTTTGGGTATTGAAGGATACAGGGCTTAGTGCAAAGAGGTAAGAACATGACTTATGGTTTAAATCAACAGTATGCCTCATATGGGTAAACAAGGAAGTATGATGTCCAAAATTCCTAACATGCAAGCTTGAGAGATACTGATGGAAGTTTATCATTTTAGAATGAGGACAGCTGATGGTTCTATTGGGGCCCACCTGGAGTTTGTGTCCAGTCTAAGGCACTACCCACCTCCCCTCTCCTCTAGCAACATTACAAACTGGATAATGTTCTAAGAGCAGTAGTTATTCATTCATATGATGTAAGCAATGACCAAGAAAATGGGAAATGCTGGACATATGAGGGAAGAAATAAAGACTTTGTGAGCTTATAGTTGCCAACATAAAATAGTGAAAGTTTGCAAGTAACTGAGGAAATAGAATTGCTCAAAATAACCCCAAAGGGGTTATAACCCCAGAACTAAGACCAAGGGGAGAAAAGTCCAAGTACGAGAAAATTTCTGAATTGCTGCTCAAATATGGAGAGTTTGTTTTGAAAGTTAGTGATTCTTTTTTTTAATTTTTATTATTTTTTTATTTTTTTAATTAATTTTGTTTTTTTTAAAATTTTTTTTTCACTCTTAGCAAATTTTTATTAAATTCTTATCTATACAATTTGATAGCTCATTTAGCACAAAACATTCACTTTACAGATTAAAAATAAAAATAAAAGTAGAATTGGAAGTCCAGGGCTTAAAGTGACTTGTTTAAGATCAGATACTACAGCTTTTATCTTTACTTCACAGAGTCTAGATAAAAACACCTCACAGTGTACAAAGTTCAGTTTAAGACTGTTTTCTGAAAATGTCAGGTTAAACAGTGGAAGAGAATGGCAATACCTTTTATTTGTCTCTTTCCTTTTTTGCTTGGTTATTTCTTTTAAGGCATATGGAAAATTACTCATAAAATGGTGTTTGAAATCAATAAGGTAATTCTTTCAAAGCCATGACTCCTAGTAAAATAAGCACAGATTAGAAAATCTATAAGAAACAATAACTTAAAATAGCAAATAAGACTTTAAGCAGAAACAACAACTTGTCAATATTCACTCACAAATTTTAATTGGAGGCTAATTACTTACAATATTGTATTGGTTTTGCCATAGATCAACATGAATCCACCATGGGTGCACATTTGTTCCCCATCCTGAACCCCCCTCCCACTTCCCTCTCCATACCATCCCTCTGGGTCATCCCAGTGCACCAGCCCTGAGCATCCTGTATCCTGCATCGAACCTGGACTGGTGATTTGTTTCACATATGATATTATACATGTTTCAATGCCATTCTCCCAAATCATCTCACCCTCGCCCTCTCCCACAGAGTCCAAAAGACTGTTCTAGACATCTGTGTCTCTTTTGCTGTCTCACATACAGGGTTATCATTACCACCTTTCTAAATTCCATATATATGCATTAGTATACTGTATTGGTGTTTTTCTTTCTGGCTTACTTCACTCTGCATAATAGGCTCCAGTTTCATCCACCTCATTAGAACTGATTCAAATGTATTCTTTTTAATGGCTGAGTAATACTCTATTGTGTATATGTACCACAGCTTTCTTATCTATTCGTCTGCTGATGGACATCTAGGTTGCTTCCATGTCCTGGCTAAAATAAACAGTGCTGTGATGAACATTGGGGTACACATGTAAGGAATCCAAATTGGAAAAGAAGAAGTACAACTCTCACTGTTTGCAGATGACATGATCCTCTACATAGAAAACCCTAAAGTCTCCACCAGAAAATTACTAGAACTAATCAATAAATGTAGTAAAGTTGCAGGATATAAAATCAACACACAGTAATCCCTTGTATTCCTGTACACTAATAATGAGAAAATAGAAAGAGAAATTAAGGAAACAATTCCATTCACCATTGCAACGAAAAGAATAAAATACTTAGGAATATATCTACCTAAAGAAACAAAAGACCTATATATAGAAAACTATAAAACACTGGTGAAAGAAATCAAAGAGGGCACTAATAGATGGAGAAATATACCATGTTCATGGATCGGAAGAATCAATATAGTGAAAATGAGTATACTACCCAAAGCAATCTATAGATTCAGTGCAATCCCTATCAAGCTACCAATGGTATTTTTCACAGAGCTAGAACAAATAATTTCACAATTTGTAT
>NW_011494740.1:1188628-1193550 GCF_000754665.1 Bison bison bison
CAAAGACAGAAATATAGATCAATGGAACAAAATAGAAAGCCCAGAGATAAATCCATGCACCTATGGACACCTAATCTTTGACAAAGGAGGCAAGAATACACAATGGATTAAAGACAATCTCTTTAACAAGTGGTGCTGGGAAATCTGGTCAACCACTTGTAAAAGAATGAAACTAGAACACTTTCTAACACCATACACAAAAATAAACTCAAAATGGATTAAAGATCTAAACATAAGACCAGAAACTATAAAACTCCTTGAGGAGAACATAGGCAAAACACTCTCTGACATAAATCACAGCAGGATCCTCTATGACCCACCTCCTAGAATATTGGAAATAAAAGCAAAAAATAAACAAATGGGACATAATTAAAGTTAAAAGCTTCTGCACAACAAAGGAAACTATAAGCAAGGTGAAAAGACAGCCTTCAGAATGGGAGAAAATAATAGCAAATGAAGCAACTGACAAACAACTAATCTCAAAAACATACAAGCAACTCCTGCAGCTCAATTCCAGAAAAATAAACGACCCAATCAAAAAATGGGCCAAAGAACTAAACAGACATTTCTCCAAAGAAGACATACAGATGGCTAACAAACACATGAAAAGATGCTCAACATCACTCATTATCAGAGAAATGCAAATCAAAACCACAATGAGACACCATTTCATGCCAGTCAGAATGACTGCTATCCAAAAGTCTACAAGCAATAAATGCTGGAGAGGGTGTGGAGAAAAGGGAACCCTCTTACACTGTTGGTGGGAATGCAAACTAGTACAGGCACTATGGAGAACAGTGTGGAGATTCCTTAAAAAACTGGAAATAGAACTGCCATATGACCCAGCAATCCAACTGCTGGGCATACACACCGAGGAAACCAGATTCTTTTTTTTTTTTAAGGAGGCATTCAAGAATAAACCAGATTATCTCCAGGAGCAGAGGTATATAAAGGAGATCACAAAATACAATAAGTAGATACATAAAATAACTATGAAGGTCTTATCTGACTTAATGAGTATGTGTGTCAATGATCATATGATCCTTGTTTGAATGCTCACTTTTTTGAAACTTGGGGAAAAGGGGAAAATTAACAAATATGTGGCAGGAACTGGGACTCAGAGCTACAAAAGAATATTTGGAATCAATTTGGAAATGCTTCCAAGAAGTTACATTTGGACTTTTGGTTGCTTTTGAATTTTGTGTCAAACTGAAAATTAGATTTTAAGATTTTATGAGTTGCAGAGATATTAAATTTTTTACATGATTTCTTCTACTTGACATTCCTAAGAAATCATAAGCAACTGAAAGAACAGTAATAAACAAATACAATGTTAAATAGGGCAAGAATTTTTTCATTAGATATAGTGGGAGCCATCTAGAGTTTTGGCAAAATTTTAAAAAAGAGAAAATAAACATGTGGAAGGGGGGAAAGTGTACTTCATAGCTGGGCTCAATATTGATCAATATAGTAATAATTCTCTAGAAATAATCTGCGAGGAATTAAGATGAACATGAATTGTCATAAATGGTGTAATGGGCTGCATACAACAAAAGATAATACGCTGAAATAAAAAAGAAAAAAAAATAGGGATACAATGATCAACAGAAACATTCATGGCAGGAAAACTGAAAACCACCAAAATCCTGTCAACACAGTTAATCATGTGCCTTTTCTAAAAAAGTGTCAGCACTACATTCTTCCAGGAAATCATCCCAGAATCACCCTGCTCTGAGTCCATAGAGTTCAACTGGTTAAATGGCTAAGAGCAAACAATCAATCCAGAAGCTGAAAAGTTCACCTGTTCTGGGGGTGGAAAATGACAGTGACAGACCCAAAGAAAAAATAATAATGAACTGAATTAAAATTTTCTAAACTTTTCCTTTGCTTCTTGGCAACACATTCAACACCATTTAGCATAACAACATGCTGTGGGATGTATAACACACATATACATATTATAGATGTGTATATTTACATATACAAAGACATTTTCCTGTTAATCCTATTTCTTTTACTTTCATTACTCAAATATACATTGGGAATAAAAATGTAGAATTTTCACATACATATGTAGAGCTCAAGCAGGGAGAAAATCTCATTCATGAGTTTTAAAAGTATAAGTAATACCATGACTAGGATCGTGTAGTTATATGAACTCTGTCTTTACAGTTCAACTAAATATTCTAGTATTCCTTTGGGGGAATATGTTTTTGGTTGTAATTAAAGTTAGTCTGACACCCAGGAAAAGAAGGTGGTTGTGACAGTGGTATTTCTTAGAGATATATATATATATATGTAGATCCCTACCACCCAAGTGTCTTCGTATTAGAAACGTTATCATTCTTTTTGGTTAAATATAGTATTCCTCCTATAAATTTCTTTAACCACCAGAGTTCCCAGAAAATAAGTAAACCATTCAGTTCGAAAAGTTAATGCCAGTGAGTTTGTCTATGTTTTTCCTTCCCAGCAAGAGAACAGAAGAGGAATGGACGAATCTTAAATAGACACAACAGTGGTCAAGAGGAAGAGGTGAAGGGGCCAGGAAAGGAAGGGTACAAGAAAGTGAAGTCAAGGTCATGTTTCACAAACTCCACTTTTCTTTCCACCTTTGCTTCTGTAAACTCTGGCTTTCATAATGATCACTCCCAAAGCATAATAGCTTACCAGGTGGCTCAGTGGTAAAACAAACAAACAAACAAACAAAAACCCACCTGCCAATGCAGGAGACATAGGTTTGATCTCTGGGTCGGGAAGATCTCCTGGAGAAAGAAATGGCAACCCACTCCTGTATTCTTGCCTGGGAAATCCCACAGACAGAAAAGCCTGGTAGACTACAGTCCATGGGGTTACAAAAGAGCGGGATATGACTTAGCAACTAAACAATAACAACAACAACAAACACATAATAATTAGCAAAATACAACTTGGTAGAGCTGATTTTATGCTAGCAGTGATCAAAGTAAATTTTGTCAAAACCTTTAAAAAATGACTTGATCTCCTCCTTTCAGGTCATCCTCAGAAGAATACTAAAAAAACCTCACTGCTATTGATCAATTCATTTATTTTTAAAGAAAATTCTGTAAACTGTCTTTCCATAAACACACCTGCTATATTATAGATATGACCCCATGTGGCTTTGTGTAAGAGTGTCTCATAAATACCACCTCCTCCAGGAAGTCTTCTCTAAGTCCACAACAATACTCCCCCATAATCACACCTCCATGCTCTTCTAGGGCTTTGTCAGCTCTCTCTTAACACTTCTTTCATTCAAATGACTTTTTCAAATTCATCATCCCAGCTAGATAGCAAACTCTTTTGCATACCCAGCATCTAGGCTAATACTTGGCACAAACACATTTGATAACACTTTGACATATGAATGATCAAACACCAAAAGATAAGTGTATGTTCCTTGACTATTACTTTAGACTATGAGCTCCTTGACAAAAACATTTAATTATAGGACAAGGCTGCCCGGTGGTGATGCTTTCCTCCAAGTGTCTCCTTTTGGATTACCCAAAATTATTTTTCCTTCATAAACTTAGAAAATTTTCAATCTGTTACCTAAACTTTCATAAATAGTAGGTTGGTGATCCTGTACCACCAGGAAGATAGATTAGATGACTTATTGGAATTTTCCAGCTTCACAGCACAATTTCAGGAGCATTAATAAGTAAATATTATACTAACTGGCAATTCAGACAGCAGTTATAATTTTAGTCCTCTTTGTCATCACTGCCTTCATTTCATTCTTATGAAAATATCAATGTGTTTTGGGAGGTCTTAGGGAAATGAACCAAACCTATTTAGCTAGAACAACTCAATCCTCCTTTCTTTTAAGTCCATATCCTTTTCATCTGTGGACCAATGTAGAAACCGTTTCCCTCCTGCAAAGGAGCCTGCCTTTGCCAAGCCAAACAGCAGGCACAAAGGCAAATGGAGCGGGTGCCCTGGCTCAGCCTCTAGGCCCTACCTTTGAGGACTGGCAACAGGCGTCTTCTCCCTTCTTCCAACACCTTCCACATGATGCTCGCTGACCTCCAGTGGCAGTTCCAAGTTCTTTCACAAGTACTCATGGAGGCCAGTTGGATTTCTCTTGAACAGTTTAAATTGCTCCACCTACCTAGTCAAGAAGAAATTCAGAAGTTACGAAAGTTCTGGAATCAATGGCTTCTTTTTTATACAGTCGCCGACTAAAATAGCAAAAACGTTAAGCAGAAGCAAATTTCAACATTCACTTTCAGATACTGTTGGGTATTTTAAGCATTAATACTTGTAGTAGGACTGAAATACATGTGCAATAATCCAGATATACACTACACCTGTTGCTATAATGTCTAACTCATCTCATCTTTCTCTAGAACCCTGATTAAAGTATAGGAGGAAAAAAAAAAAAAACGTATTTTCCAAATTAAAATCATTTCCTTTAGGTTAATTCAGTCAACTGTAAGTTCCTCACTTTTTTTAGTGAGAACCAACCCCCAACCCCACTCCACCTTCCAAAGGTGGCATCTAGGTGCAGGGGAGGCTGACATATCTACGTGTCCTTCATTGCTCTTTTCTTCCCTCTGTAGTGTATTGTGCTTGATCTGATCTTCTTCCTAGGAACCCATCTATGGCATCTGTTGAGATGAAAGCACTCCCTGGCATGGCACCACTTTAACTTCTGCTGAGTCCTTGTCCTGATTTAATGCTTAGGTGTCTCCTCCCAAAGACATACAGAAATATTTAACTCCCCTAAAGGCCACACCTAGTCTATAGGTTAGGAACACATCAAATCTAGCCTATCTGCCTTGACAGGCAGTACTTACATGGTTGGCACCATGATGCTCCAACTGGAGCATGCTCCATCCTAACCTATAGACTAGGTGTGGCCTTTAGGGGAGTTAAATATTTCTGTATGTCTTTGGGAGGAGACA
>NW_011494740.1:1193650-1202755 GCF_000754665.1 Bison bison bison
CTGAGCGACTTCACTTTCACTTTCATGCATTGGAGAAGGAAATGGCAACCCACTCCAGTGTTCTTGCCTGGAGAATCTCAGGGACTGGGGAGCCTGGTGGGCTGCTGTCTATGGGGTCGCACAGAGTCAGACACGACTGAAGTGACTTAGCATAGCATCAGTATTCTTTGTCTGGGAAGCAAGAAGCAAGCCCTCTACACAGGGAGTTTCCCAAAACTATCTCAGTGTTTCTGCTTCTCACTTCCATTTCTTGGGATTTTCTCCAAGAGAGGAAAACGAGGACAATAACATCTGACTTCTTGTTTCTCTTCCTCCTACCTTCCTGTCTCTGTGGGGAGGCCAAACAAAAGAAAACACAAAAACAAAAAACCTAAGTACCCTGATGGGAACTTTCCTTGCAACAGATTCCAACATTTCTATACAATGACTTCTAATAAAACCCTATTGAAGTAAGTGTTCCAGGTTTGGGTTTTGATATCAATATTTCTAGTGAGGGAGAGTTAGAAATTTAATAAATCCTCTTCCTTCTCAAGAAAACAAGATTTCAAAACCATTGTATTACTGTGGACTCAAAAAGTCATTTTTGAGGCTCGTTCCCAGGGCAAAAAACAGGAACACAACAACAATAACAATAAAACTTTATAGCTAATCTTAAGGCCAGGAAGCCTTCAGGAAAATGTGATTTTAAAAAGAATGAAAAATACAACTGTTATATATTTTCCAAATATTGATTCACTTTCAGATTTTTTTGATAATATGAGAAATAACAAGTATTATACTAAATCACACTGTCTCTACAATATGGCTTATTCTAGACAGTTGATAAAGGGAAATGAGACAAAGAATGGCATGACAAACTACAAGTAAATATAAATAATTTCCCTATAAGCATTTGGATGTGATGTTTCAAAGTAAAACTTTGCAGTTTATAAAACAAACTCAACCGACATATGTAGAGCCTTCTATATGCAATACACTGGAGACCAAGTAATGAATAAAGATCACAATCGTACTCATTTTCATTTTCCTGCTTGTTTTATGATGATACTATTCCCCTGTCCCTTTTTACTCTTTCTATTTGGTTTATCTTTTTAATTGGGGTATAGCTGCTTTACAATGTTTTGTTGTTTTCTGCTGTATGTACAACAAAGTGATGAGCTTTATGTATACATAAAGCCCCACCCTTCCCCCATCTGTCTATCTCATACACATATACCCATACAAACATTTATCTATATCCTATATTAACAGCAAGGCAATGATAATAGACAATACTTTGCTGTTTTCTAATTCTTATGACAAAACATTGTGACAAGAAGAGGAAGTATTTGCAATCTCATATATATTATAGCTAATAAAATTGAGATTTAATAAGGTTAGATAACCTGCCCAAAGTCACTCATAAGTTATAAATTAAGACTTAAATCTAAGTCCTTTGACACTGAGTTGGCAACTTCTTCCATGCACCACTTTACATCTTCTTGTTGCCAGAATTTCTCCAAGTAATGGTCTTAATTTACCCCCAGTGGGCCAGGGAACATGTGGTTCGGAACTCTGGGTATGTAAGCCTAAAGGGACAAAAGCTAGATCACTTATTCTAGTATATTCTATGTATACTGCTGCTGCTGCTGCTGCTAAGTTGCTTCAGTCGTGTCCGACTCTGTGCGATCCCATAGATGGCAGCCCACCAGGCTCCTCTGTCCATGGGATTCTCTAGGCAAGAGTACTGGAGTAGGTTGCCATTTCCTTCTCCATCTATATATACTGCTACCTACCAAATTTGACTCTTGTTCCCTGGTATTCCATTTTATACTAATAAAACTGTAGTTTAGTTGGGCACCTTCCTCCCCCTCCCCTTTTTCCACAGCAGCATAAGAAAGTGAAGGCCATCATTCGTGGACCATGTGGACCAGGACAAGCCTAAGGATGGTGGACCAACAGGATAGAAGAGTCCTGGAGCCTGATTCTGTGTAATCACCCCGCCTGTCTGAACTACTTAACCCTCAGCTAGTAATAAACTAAGAAATAAATTTTAATCTTAAATTTAAGCCACTTGTATTGTTGATCTCTCTTAGACCAGCAGAACTTGTACTTTATTTATTTGTTTCTAGAACTTGTACTTTAACATGTTTATCTTCCCAAATCACTCGTTAGCATATGTTCATATTTGGAAACCACAGACAGTTTTCCATTGCTGACAGAGTGATATCTGAGCCTGATAGTCAAGGGCTTTCCCAACCAGGTCCCCACCCACCTTCCCCTAATTATTTCTACCACTTCATTTTCCTCCAGCCAGATCGATGCAGTTTCTTGCACATGCCTCCCTTATCCCTCCTCCCCAAAGATTCTCTCCAATGAACCCTAATTTCTAAAACCCTCTCTATTCTTTCAGTGCCCAGCATACAGCCCACCTTTGATTCCACAGGACTGCACTGTATTCCCAGAAATTGTGTGATAAATATTCTTTTGATGAAAAAAGAGAAGGCAGAAGAGGCACTTAGAGGAAAGAGAAAGAAAAGGAGGAGATAAGAAAGAATAAGAGAAGGTGAAAAGAATGTAGAATGGGTGATCATTATGTGTTGTTAGTGCCCTTAATGATAGGTGATGGGTTCAAAAAAGACACTGTAAAGCTTTGAAAGTATGAAAGGAAGCCCTGTGGCCATAAGCATGTCTTGTATATTTCATGAACTTTCTCTTTGTTTATTATTTATTCCTTGGGAAAGCAATTAGGCAAATAAGAAACATTAAGAATTTGGTTTCCACTCATTTACTGAGCTATTTTCTCCTAATGTAGAGTAATTTGAATAAACCACAAATTAATTTTCTCTTCATGATGCCAAAATGTCTTAGAGCATTTAAGGATACTCAGAGTGGCTATTTGAAACTGTATTTATTTTTCAGGGCAATCTTATTGAAAGTGAAAATCCAAGCATGTTGGTATATTAAAAAGAAATGCCATTCCGTTTTCACTTAGGACTTTGTTGTTTTCCCCAAGCTGTGTTTTATGTCTTTCCCTAAGTATATTAAATTAGCTCCCTTTTCAGTAAAACTTTATCTGGAATTTTGAAAAAGGTAAGGTAGGGAGAATTAGCAAGAGTCCTGTGAAAAAGTGTCAGTTCATTTAAAGGAAGATCATATAAGATGGTGGTTAACCAAATGTCACCAACCTCAACAACACTGTAAAAAAGACTGAACCACTGGAATTTTTCTTCTGAATTCAGATTTCCATGTCTTTATCCCAACCTGTATTTCTTAATAGCCCAATATTCTTGATAAGTGTACCCTAATGGTAATTACTATACTGAGCAATGTGTCCTCTAGTATTCCATAGGAGCAAAAAGTACTGAAAGTCATGCAGTGGTGTCCAATTCTTTGCAACCCCATGGACTATAGAGTCTATGGAATTCTCTAGGCCAGAATACTGGAGTGGGTAGTCTTTCCCTTCTCCAGGGGATCTTCCCAACCCAGGGATTGAACCCAGGTCTCCCACATTGTGAGTGGATTTTTTACCAGCTGAGCCACAAGGGAAGCCCAAGAATACTGGAGTGGGTAGCCTATCCTTCTCCAGGGGATCTTCACAACCCAGGAATTGAATCAAGGTCTCTTGCATTGCAGGTGGATTCTTTACTAACTGAGTTATCTGGGAAGTACTGCCTGTCCTTAAACACAAAGAACAGGATTTCCTCTGTCAAACACTGGACCCAAAGCACCCACTTGTGCATCTTCTTGGTACCAGACATATCTTGAGGTTCAATTTAGCCTGAAGATATTAAGAGCCAGCTTGTGAGAGGGGCAGGGTGAGCTTCTTGCTTTCAGTGGCTAGAAAAAGGGCAAGCCCTTTGGAAAACACAACCTACATAACAAAGTCTGTCTCAATACTATTAACCTGGGTTATTTGCATTCCACCCAAATACAGTATCATCAAAAGCAGATTCAAGTCTGCTTTGGATTTATGTTTTCCAGGCCCCCTACATTGTTCCATGACTTAGTAAGATAAAATCAGAGGTACAAATAATGGACACTGTCTTCATTACAAGATTAAAACTTAACTCATGATTTAATACCAACAACTCCTGAAATGATTCACAAGGTACTTTTAGAATAACAATCTTATACTTGTATCACATGTTATACTTCACATTCATTATTTCATGGTGTGCTATTTCTGTGTGATTATCTTGTCAAATTTTGGAAAATGTGTCTTTCATGTTGCCAATATTTGTATTTAATACACATTTAATTCGACAAGCACTAACTGAACATCTACTATTTTCCATGCTCATGTCACACTCTAAACATATTTACTAAAACTAGCAAAAACCAAAATTAGGTTTTTTCATCACAACCTTAGACAAATAGGTCCATTATATCACAAGTCTCATGTCTGTCACCTTAATAAACTATACTTCCCTATATAGCACTTTCAGTAAAAGAAAGGAGGTTAAGAATATAGCTAAATCTAGCAAGCTTTGGATGACTAAGATTTTCTTTGGATTTGGCTTTATAAACCAGGGTAAGCTTGGAAGTATTTTCTCCTTGAAGTAGTTGCCCATTTTCAATCACCAAATATGTTATAGACGAGCTCTGATGTCATGTTCCATGTAGATTTGCAAAAGGGAATAAACAGCACTGTTTTCTTTCACTTGAAGAGTATTCTTCCCTCGTACTTTGGATCTGCATTAATGTGGGGACGGTTCCCACAGCCAGAAGCTATCCTTATGTGCCCTCAGCTTTTATAACTACTTGCTGCCCACTCTTCTTGTTCCACAGTCACGCCTTAAGGTCTTTTAGCCAACTTATGTCTCCCAGTTGACTCTTTCCCTGGAATACACCCTAGTCTCATCTTTTTCTCCTAGATAATCTGCTCTTCTCCATAGACAGTATGTCCAAACAACTCCAATTTGTATTCCATGACTTTTCCAACAACCCACACACCCTTTTAAATGGATGTTTTACTCATACAATCATGATGCTTTTGTTTCCATCGGATTCTCTGTATTGGAGACTTTAGAGTGCAGTGCCCTGGTTTTTAAATCATAGGCTTAAGAGCTAAGATTTATTGGATGCTTGTATTGTGCTAGGAGTCGTGATAGAACTCTTTAGGCTCCCTGACAATTTGAGGAGGTCCCTGTTAATCTCATAATATGGATGAGGAAATATCCTCAGTCAGTTAAATGACTTGCTCTAATGGCTTGCTCATGGTGGAGCAAATGTAGCCTTTACCTACATTTCAGCCTCGTTCATGGTGCAGTCAGGAGCCCAATGTCTGTACCTGGTAATTCAAGAGGGAGTTAATCATGGGGTATTTGTCACAAAGTTGTGAGAAGAGCCCAAAAGAGTAAACATGGGAGGAGAGGCAACCAGGACTTTCTAACTACAAGAGGCTGCTGTCATCCCCAGAATTGGTTGGACCAAGGAGGGAATGATGTAACCAGAGCTCAGGAACTGAAGACATGGTAGAAGCTAGAAGCCAGTTGGCTCAGACACTAGAATTTAGGGTCATGGAATAACAAGCTGTCTGGCAGGAGCTGGAGCTTCACAAGGGACAGTCACTACTAAAGACTTCCCTGGATCAGAGAGGTGAACATAAATGCCCTGGATTATTCCTTCCTTTATCCCCAATGTCTCCTACCGTACCTCCCAGTTCTACTAATGGGGAGACGCTGACTGGTGAAGAAGTCTTGGAAATAACAAGAACAACTTCTCCGCAGCACAAAGGGAGCAGAGGCAAGACAGGAAATGGATTTGATAATAAACAGGCAACAGTCTAGCCGACTCCAGAGTCCATGCTGACTTCACTAGGACATGACTACTGTCTTCCTTTATTTGCATCCAGTATTGAGAGTTGGACCATAAAGAAGGTTAAGCGCCAAAGAATTGATGCTGTCAAGTTCTGGCACTGGAGAAGACTCTTGAGAGTCCTTGGACTGCAAGGAGATCAAACAAGTTAATTCTAAAGGAAACCAACCTTGAATATTCATTGGAAAGATTGTTGCTGAAGCTGAAGGCCAACTGATGCAAAGAGTCAATTCATAGGAAAAGACCCTTATGGTGAGAAAGATAGGAGAAAGGAAAGGGTTGACATTCAAAGGATAAGTTGGTTGGATAGCATCACTGATTCAATGGGCATGAATTTGAGCAAACTCTGGGAGATAGTGGAGAATAGAGGAGCCTGGTATGCTGTAGTTTATGGAGTCTCAAAGAGTTAAACACAACTTAGCGACTGAACAACACCAACTGATCACCTTGGTGCAGCCTGTGGCTGTAATGCATAAGTTATCCACGTGTCAATTGAATGATGTCTTTTCTTTGTCCTAAGCATTGCCAATCACCTCACACAGTGACTAGAACATAATGGGTACTTGGTGATTATTGGTCTTTCATTCTCTCTCAAATGTTGACTAAGCCTATCAAATTATCCATGAGAGTGTAAAAATAAACCTAAGACACTCACCTCAAGTAACTGCATATCAAGAAGAGACATGGTTCTTTCCCATGATTCAAGGAAGATAGGAGAACAGCATAACTTTTCTATTTTGGCCTTTAGGTGACATTATGTCATGAACTTCATTGCTAAGTGTTCCATGGCTCAGATGATCAGTTCACCACACAAGCCAAAAAGCTGTCTAGGTAGCCTGGGAGGCCTTAGGAAAGCTGACTGTCTCTCGCTTGTCTTTTTGAAAATGCCAATGCCACTTCAACACTGTTGAAAAGTCTTGCTCAGCCTCTTCATTACACCAGTGATATTATTTTTGGAATTCATTGCTTCTCAAGTGTCCTCTATTTGATCTATTTCACATTCACAAGGAATATGAAATCCAAAACCAGCACAGACTAAACTATACTCATTACTTGATCTTAAAAGTAATTCCCTAACATATGGAAGAGAGAACATTTGAGGAAAATGTCAATGGGTCTGGAGCATCAGAGTGACAAAACTCCCATCACTGGATGCTCACCCAAACATATTTAATCCCCTTCATTATAAAAATTACATGAGAAATTTCATAAGAACCATCTTACTAGCAGAATTCTAGGTATTTCCTGTTCCCAAGGGCAGAGAAATACTGCAAAATCAACATTTTTTAATGACATTTCAGTACTGTCTCTCCTGGCTGAAAACAGAAAAAGCAAGTAACACATAAAAACACAAAGAAAAAAAAAGTTAATTAAACATTTTGAGCCCTCCAATAGTCGCTTTTTATGTTAAGCATTTAATCCAATTTGAATAACCCAAACAAGTGCGCCCATCCTAGGTGACAACAACATGAACAAATTAAAATAAATATATCTACTTCTTCTAAGTTTAATTCTTCCTTGATTACTAAAATGAGAGATAATTATTATTTCAAGGTGACTTTTGAGTACAACTTGATTGAACTGTTTGGCTACTTGTATATTTTAGAATAAAATTGTATCCGCTACTAGTCATTTGGATTAGTCTTAGATAAGCTCATTTGAACTGATGGCAAATTCTAATGTTTATTAAAGTCTGTGAAATAAATTCCTGTTGAATATGATATTTTTGTCTGAAAGCTGAGTATCAAGCCAGCATAAACTTCAACTCTTCTGGCAGGAAAGTAAAGAATTTCTCTCAATTTCAGACCACCCCTCTTCCAAACCCCACCCCATAACACACACGTACTTTCCTCCATTGCATTACCCAGAAGATTTACTATAGGAAGAGTGGACTGACTTGGTCTCTGCTCTCAGATCAATTCTTCTCCTCGCCCCTAGGCTGCTCTGAAACAAGGAGGTGCTGCCCCCTGCAGGCTGCATTCCCAGAGTTCTCAGCTGCCTTTCTGGCTTCAGCCAAGAAGGAACAGGTAGAGAAATTGGAAAGCAGGACAAAAAGGAAAAGCCCGGGCATTCCTACTCCAGTTTACATCACCTGCACAGCTTCATGGAAGGAAATGCCAGATGCAGTTCAAAGTTCCACTGCATGACCCCAACCTCTGAGATCCCATAAAAATTGTATGCAACTATTTAAATGTACCAAATCAATATGTTGGACACCTTAAAGTTACATAGATTATATGTTAACAATATTTCAATTTTTTCAAAAATACCCTTGTCTCTAGTGTTATGGCTTCCTTTGTTGCTAGTCTCCAGGTTGCCACTCTATGTCTTATTTGTTTCTCCAAACTTCCATCATATACATATTCTGTGCTGTACTTAGTCTCTCAGTTGTGTCTGACTCTTTGCAATCCCATGGATGGCAGCCCGCCAGGCTCCTCTGTCCATGGGACTCTCCAGGTAAGAATACTGGAGTGGGTTGCCATGCCCTCATCCAAGGAATCTTCCCAGCCCAGGGATCAAACTCAGGTCTCCCACGTTGCAGGCAGATTCACCAAGGGGCCAAAGAATACTGGAGTATGTAGCCTATCCCTTCTTCAGGGGGACTTCCCATCCCAGGAATCAAACCAGGGTCTCCTGCATTGCAGTCGGATTGTTTACCAGCTGAGCAACCAGGGCAGCCCACATATATATGTATATATATACACACATACATATATATGTATGTATGTATGTATATGAAGCCCCTATACATACACATATATATGTATATGAAGCCCCTATGTATATGTGTATATATATGTATATATACATATATGAATGTATGTATATGTATATTTGTGTGTTCATGTACACACACACACACACACACATATATATATCAGATCAGTCACTCAGCCGTGTCCGACTCTTTGCGACCCCATGAATTGCAGCATGCCAGGCCTCCCTGTCTATCACCAACTCCCAGAGTTCACTCAGACTCATGTCCATCGAGTCAGTGATGCCATCCAGCTATCTCATCCTCTGTCGTCCCCTTCTCCTCCTGCCCCCAATCACTCCCAGCATCACAGTCTTTTCCAATGAGTCAACTTTTCACATGAGGTGGCCAAAGTACTGGAGTTTCAGCTTTGACATCATTCCTTCCAAAGAAATCCCTGGGCTGATCTCCTTTAGAATGGACTGGTTGGATCTCTTTGCAGTCCAAGGGACTCTCAAGAGTCTTCTCCAACACCACAGTTCAAAAGCATCAAGTCTTCGGCACTCAGCCTTCTTCACAGTCCAACTCTCACATCCATATATGACCACAGG
>NW_011494740.1:1202855-1203189 GCF_000754665.1 Bison bison bison
TGTCTCCTCCCAAAGACATACAGAAATATTTAACTCCCCTAAAGGCCACACCTAGTCTATAGGTTAGGATGGAGCATGCTCCAGTTGGAGCATCATGGTGCCAACCATGTAAGTACTGCCTGTCAAGGCAGATAGGCTAGATTTGATGTGTTCCTAACCTATAGACTAGGTGTGGCCTTTAGGGGAGTTAAATATTTCTGTATGTCTTTGGGAGGAGTACCTTCAGTATTCTCAGAGAAGGCAATGGCACCCCACTCCACTACTCTTGCTTGGAAAATCCCATGGACAGAGGAGCCTGTTAGGCTGCAATCCATGGGATGGCTAAGAGTCGGAC
>NW_011494740.1:1203289-1203729 GCF_000754665.1 Bison bison bison
TCCAAGGGACACCAAGAGTCTTCTCCAACACCACAGTTCAAAAGCATCAAGTCTTCGGCGCTCAGCCTTCTTCACAGTCCAACTCTCACATCCATATATGACCACAGGAAAAACCATAGCCTTGACTAGACGAACCTTTGTTGGCAAAGTAATGTCTCTGCTTTTGAATACGTGATCTAGGTTGGTCATAACTTTCCTTCCAAGGAGTAAGCGTCTTATAATTTCATGGCTGCAGTCACCATCTGCAGTGATTTTGGAGCCCAGAAAAATAAAGTCTGACACTGTTTCCACTGTTTTCCCATCTATTTCCCAAGAAGTGATGGGACCAGATGCCATGATCTTCGTTTTCTGAATGTTGAGCTTTAAGCTAACTTTTTCACTCTCCACTTTTACCTTCATCAAGAGGCTTTTTAGTTCCTCTTCACTTTCTGCCATAAGGG
>NW_011494740.1:1203829-1217945 GCF_000754665.1 Bison bison bison
AATGAAAACTGACCTTTTCCAGCCCTGTGGCCACTGCTGAGTTTTCCAAATTTGCTGGCATATTGAGTGCAGCACTTTCACAGCATCATCTTTCAGGATTTGGAATAGCTCAAGTGGAATTTAGAGGCTTCATAGAAACCAAAACCCTAAGAGGAAGTAAGGAGAGAAGAGAGGAGAGGAGGAAACAGAAAAGAGAGGAAAGGAGGAGAGAGGAAGGGAAGGGGAGAGAGAGGGGAGAACGAGGAAGAGAAAGGAGAGGAGGGAAAGGAGAGATCTCTCCCCACGTGCCTCCACAGGCGTCAGTGTTGTTCTCTAGAGTTACTCTCTAGGCCACCTTCTTTTTTCATCCCTTACTCCAAAATGGAAGCAAGTTTGCCCAATACTGGCCATGATGCTCCCCACTTCCACTACAGATTCTCTATGCATTGTCCTGTCATCAGAATGATCCAGGTGCCCCAGAATACAGCAAAGACAGGTGGAATCCATGGCTGGCTGATCCACCTGGGGTTCTGTGTCTGAAGCTATCCCCTCTCTGACCCTCCTCATGGAGAAGATCTTGGAGTGGCTAAGAGGGGGAAGTTCAGTTGCTTAAAACCACAGCATGACATCCTGGGAAGTACATCTGCAGGCCTGAGCAGCCTTATTTCTGGCAGTGCTGACACTCCAACAGGCCTGTCAAGGGAGCTGCCTCCAGAAGCCCCCATGCTTTCTATCTGCAAGGCACAAAATAATCCCTCCCCGGCTCTGCACTTTCCCCTTGAGCTGCAAGGAAGCTCTGCCAGCAAGGAATCTCCAAAGCTTGAACAGCCAGATCTTCAGGACTCACTCCTCCAAGGATAGGAATTGCAAACAGTTCCCTGAATCAAAGGGGAGTGGGTCTTGTCATCAATGCTGCTTCCCTATTGCCTTCCTCAACTCGACCCCATCTTCCTCCCACTTCAAAATGAATCCAAAATGACAAGGGATATCAAGAAATGTAACAAGATCCTCAGCAGCAGTGAGTAATTGAGGAGAAGAGGGAGGCTGTGGAAAGTTATATAAGACCTAGCATGGGACCTCCATGTCTTTCTGGAAACCGAGAGAGATGAACGTGTACCTACATGTGGTAAGTGCTAACAGGGCCCTACATACGGAGGGCTGTGGACCCACATGGAATGGAGAAGCCAGGCCAGCTGAGGAGGCAGGAAGGCCAGGCCTCTATCCTCACCTCTGCTCCAGCAGACTTGTAGTAAACTCTGAGGGTTCAGAGAAGATCAGCACATCTCATATTCACTTAAAAATCACATTTACTTTAGCCACAGGGATTAGAGGAATTCAATGACTCTCATTTTTCTCAGTTTTCTTCTGGGGTTTTGTTGTCATTGTTTTTATGTGTGTTCATTTTTCATAAAAACTCAAGTTCTGGGGAGAAATTCTAAGTATTCTTTCTGGGAACAAATGCTCTTACTGCCAAAATTTCTTGTTGTGAGAAGTACTATAAAGTAGAAAGAGTATCTGGGAAAAGAGAAGCTAATTCTGGATTCATGGGCTCAACAATTATTTTTAGATTGATATTTTACAAGGCTTTCATGAAATGTTCTGATTTCCTTTTTCCTGGTAGGCTTTTCCACTTTTTTAAAATGAAGACATCAATATTTATAACTTTCTCCCGGCTGTCTTAATTAAATACAGTGAACACCCAGGCCTTGGTAAAGCCAACTGGCCCTAGTTTTTGACTAGTTGGTTAATTGTGAGATTTAGCACTCACAGACTAGTAGCTGTACTTTGATTCAATGAATTCTTTTTTGTTATTACTATTCCCATTGATGCTGCAAAATTCCATTGAAGGCATAATCTTTAACAAACACATAGCTAGAATGCTTTATTCCTTAGCTGCATGTACATTTAGCTTATGAGAAAGAATGATATTCATAGTAATGTGAAGAACTTCCGGAGGGGTCTCCATGAGCTGAGATTTCCATATTAGTCCTTTTTTTGGGGGGAAAAACAAGTCTAGGTTGCATACTTGAAATGTTTTCAATCGGCAGCTTCACATGCCAAGCTAAATCCGCTTTCTACTTCCCTGGTCAAATCTCTGAGATTTGTTGACGGACAGTGGACTTTTTCAACTGCGCAGCCCCTTGATGGAGTCAGATGTTCCTATCCTAAGCCCTAAGTCAGTTACTTGTACAAAACTGGCTGCCTAAAACTTGGACAGCTTTCATTCAGGTGGTTTATGTGGGCTCAACTTCCATCATGCAACTTGGATTGGGGTGTTTGAAAAATAGCAGGGTCTACTCTGGGGCCATGAGTAAGCCCCTTTTTCCTGTGAAGACCCATACTATGAAAAGTGTTTTGAAAATTAAAGACCATAAATAAGCAATAAATGTATTGCTGTTATAAATAGCAATTTAACAGCAATTGCTGTTATTTTATAGCTGTTATTATCATTAATCATAGTATTATGTTTCAAGTGGGAAAATAAACAATTTTATCAGATAATGGCACAACTGAGAAACAAAATATGTAGGTGGGAACTTAAAGCAGACAATCTTGATGCTCAGGCTTCACCCAAGAACCAGCAGAAATTTTATGGCTGTGTTTTGGGAAGTCTCTAGCCCTCCCTGGAAATGCAAGGCCACTTTGTTGAAATGACACATTTAAAAGAGGTTTGTAATTAAAGTACATATAAGAAAGACAATCAACTAGGACCTGCTCTACAGCCCAGGGAACTATACTCAATACCTTGTAATAATCTATAATGGAAGAGAATGTAAAAAAAAGCACATATGTTTATTTATGTATATATGTATAACTGAATTACTTTGCTGTACACCAGAAACTATGCAAAATTATAAATCAATTGTATTTCAGTTAAAAATTTTTAAAGGCTCTGCAGGTGAAGAAGGTAAGACTATCATGTAACTGTATACCTTCAGCCTCCAATCTGATCAAGTGCAACAGCAGCTTTTCATCAAATAACAGGAAAAAGAATCTCCCGTGTTACTGATGGAGGGAGTGAAGGCTGGCCAGGTTGTGGAGAAAGTGTGGCAGGAAGCACAGGACAGCATCCATATTCCAGCTAGGTTAAAAAGCAGGGGTCAGGCTGCACAAGATCAACAATATTTTGGAAGGACTCATCTTGGTATTTACATTTTTTTTTCATTTGTTCTGGCTGATTTTTTAAGCCACCTTCCTACTTTATCCTTAGTTATTTGCTTCTTGATCTTAATGAGTATGTCTGTAAATTATCTACAGTGATACACATAGTTGTGAGCTGTATGTTAGACAAGGATTATAAAGAGGAAAAAAGTGAGAACCTTTCTGACAACTGTGCACGTCTTCAAATAGCTTTCCCAGGCACATGGCTCCGAACTCAGTTTAAACTCAATAAATGCTCCTGGAACCTCCACTGAAATTAAGACCCACTCTGCCCTCCTCCCATCATTACAGTTTTTGTTTTTTTCTTTTTGAAAGGGGATTATAATATTTTCCCGGAGAAGGCAATGGCACCCCACTCCAGTACTCTTGCCTGGAAAATCCCATGGACTGAGGAGCCTGGTAGGCTGCAGTCCAAGGGGTCGCGAAGAATCGGACACAACGGAACGACTTCACTTTCACTTTTAACTTTCATGCATTGCAGAAGGAAATGGCAACCCATTCCAGTGTTCTTGCCTGGAGAATCCCAGGGATGGGGGAGCCTGGTGGGCTGCCGTCTATGGAGTCGCACAGAGTCGGACATGACTGAAGCGACTTAGCAGTATAACATTTTCCAGCTTTGATGAAAGCTTCCCATTATTACAGACCAGTGTTTCTGGTGTAGATTAACAAGTGCTAAAATTATCCTTTAGCTCTCAGCACAGGTTCAGGTTTGATCTCTGTACAACAGCTTATAATTTGGCAATAGAAATGACATCACTGAAAGAAATGATCACGGACCACAAACAAAACATTAAATTATGTTCCTGAGGCAGTTTCTGAATTTTCAAATTTTAATGAGTCTTTAATTTGATTAAGATTATTAAACCTGCAGAGGCTTCATTACTAACATGTAACCAAAAATTCATTGTCAAACCTACAGTTTCCTCCAGATGAATCTAAATCATGAAGTTTCAAATGTGTCTGGGCTTTCTGCCATATGAAATAGGGCAGTAACTTGGTTAGTCTCTGTCATATGTTGGGGAAGGGAGGGAAATCGAGATAGAGATGAAAAAGCCATCTAAATGTCAAATTTGAAAATACATTGGCCAGAGTGAAAAGCATTCAGACAGAATAGATTTAGCTATGTGGTAAAGCTCATTTCAATATGTCAAAGACCTATAGAAAAGTTCAGGGCTAAAAACTATGGATAGATGTTCAGAGCCAAGAAGTGCCTGTTCGTGTAGATAGACTTTGAGCCATAAAAACCATACATTAATTACATTTAGATAACTTGAGGTTAACTGGAAAAAGAACTTGCTCGATCTGGAGTAAAATCAACAAGTTATTTGAAAAAGAAAAACAATGAACAAAACTGCTCCCACTGAGTCAATAGCCTTAACCATTTTCCCTAAACTTTAAGAAAATCCTTAGACAGCAGTATCACCAAACAAATACCTATTTCCCTTTTTACATAAATAGTTAAGCAAATTCCAATTGACATAGGACTCAGATCTGTCTCCTAGTAGGTAAGCCCAGGGATAACTGTACTATTGAATAAACAGCTTAGAAATGGGTTAATGAAGTGTGGCCCCTGGTCCACCAGCATCAGCACTGCCTGGGA
Source organism: Bison bison bison (assembly GCF_000754665.1). Classification (NCBI taxonomy): domain Eukaryota; kingdom Metazoa; phylum Chordata; class Mammalia; order Artiodactyla; family Bovidae; genus Bison; species Bison bison. The sequence continues at coordinate 1,208,571 of NW_011494740.1, forward strand.
ACTGATTAGAAATACGAATTCTAGGGCCTCACTCTGAATCGACTGAATCAGAAGCTTTGAGACAGGCCCAGAACTTGTGTTACACTGTCCTACAGACATACACTTAGAGATTGCAAAGGAAGGGTGCTTCTACCTCCATTCTCTTCTCTGAAACTGGCTGAAAAGAACAATAAGGAACAAAAAGAAGGAAATTCCATTTTAAATGATAATACCAAACCAAAAACTATGAGGAATACAGTGAGATTTGGATTCAACTGAGCATAATAGATGCATACCTTAACAGACCTCAGGCAGGGCATGGAATTCCACAGAGGAAGTAGACACAGCCTTAAGGCGCCTGACCCATGATTTCTTATTTGAAACAGTAAGCTGTGGAGAGTGACAAGAAACGCAAGACCACAAGAGGAATAAGATATAGAATAAAGGATGTGGAATAAAACCACATCCGTGTTTGCAACTAGTAGGGTGGTAATATAGCAAAGAGGGATGATGGGTGACGGTTGGATGCTGTTAAACATATTAAATTAAATTAATTAAATTAAATTAAATTAATTAAACATGTCAAGTATAATTAATGAACACAAACTCCCAAAACGTTGCTTCATTGCACAACACGCATACTGAATGGGGATATCCCTGAGGGAAGTAAGCAGAATTCTAATCCCTGGAAGAAATTTTAGAAAGAGGACTGAGACAACATAAACATAATGAAACTAAATGCTTCCCCCAGCTTACTTATCCAGCTTACTCCCCCAGCTCCTTCTCAGACTGGCGTCCTGAAAGAATGGCACCATTTAAAGATGAGAAAAAAAATAACAGAAAGGAACTGGCATAAAACCAATACATATATAACAAGAAAAAAAAAAGTTTAAGTAAAAGAGATACACAAAAATCACATGTAACAATTATAGAAAAAAATAGATGACTTCTTCAAATACTTTTCCATGACATTAAAAAATTAAAGAAAATAGTCTTTAAAAAAAATAAAGTACTTATAATAAAAGAGAAAGGGTTAAAGAAGATAAGCCAATAGAAGGATATTATAAATGAGCTGGCAGATTCAGCAAGGAAACAGTGACTTATCCAGATATAAAGACCACTTTAGAAGCAGAAATTTTCATAATAGATACCACCAAAAATATAGACCGACTTAGGGAGGTCAGTCTTAAGAAAATTAAGTAAAATGATTAAGAGTAAAGAATTAAAATTCATTAGAAAAAATAATTTTAAAGAAATTAAAATAGATATGTAAGACAACTAAGATCCCACAAGTACATAAAATAATGTTCTCTATGAAGAAAAGAAACCAAATTAGAAAAAAATTAAAGTTGTATTAGAGGAAAAACATTCTCAGGGTGTGTTTATAAAGAATTACATTTTAATTTAGAGTAAAGAGTGCTAAATTAGCCTAAGAAAGGATTTCAGGATAGGAAATATATAGTCTATAATGAAGATCTACAATTCTGAACCTTTAAGCACCAGATAATACTATTATCAAAATGCATAAGGCAAAAACTGAAAAAAAATATTAAAAAGACATAAATTAATAGCAATTTAAAGACATAAAAATAATCCTTGACAGGTGATAAAAAATAAGTACCAATATAGAAAAAAAACACTAAAATTAATAATGTGGATTTATATATATATATACATGCATAGATATCAACAAGGTCTTCCCATATGGTGCAATTGGTAAAGAATCTGCCTGTCTTCCTCTGTTCATGGAATTTTCCAGGCAGGAATAGTGGAGTGGGTAGCCATTCCCTTCTTCAGGGGATTTTCTGGACCCTGGGATTGAACCCAGGTCTCCTGCATTGCAGGCAGATTCTTTGCATCTAAGCCACCAGGGAAGCCTCTGAGATCCTATAAATGTATATATTCAATACCTTTGTATGAGCACTGAGAAAGTTATGGAACAATAATATCCAACAAGAATATGAATTTGGAACAACTGGGAATAAAGACAATAAAAATAAATCTTTAAGTACAAAAATAAAAAAGAATCTGCCTGTCAGGCAGGAGACACAAGAGTCCCAGGTTGGACAGAGAAGCTTGGCAGGCTACAGGCCATGGGGTCACAAAGAGTCAGACACAACTGAGTAAGCACACACGCATGCAAATATTAATAAAATTGAAGGAAGTAATTTTTAAGGAAACATGAAAAAGCTATTAAAGTTGGCAGTGTAATAGTCCCCAAAGAAAATCTCAGAAGTTCCCCAGTGTGAAATAGCATAAGCAATGTATAATAACCACAATACATAATATTAGAAGTTTAAAATAAAAATTAATCTAAATTGAATAGCTTAAATGTATACAATGCTATATGTCAATTATATCTCAATTAATAATAAAATTAAGGCTGACACAAGCAGAAATGAAATATTTTCACACTTAGGCAAGAAACTGATATAGACAGATCAGGAGACTGAGACTTTTGAGGATTCTTGTTCCAATACCCAAGGCAAGGCCACCAGGTTAAAGCCTTTAGAAATAGCTTCAAAACGAAAATAAGGAAATAAGGTTACAAATAATAACATTTATATATGAAATTAATTGCTATCTTATGTACAAATAATAACTCCTTTGAAATATGAGTTAGGAAGTAGAAAATCTCATTTTCAATAGTAATTTTGTCAGGGTCTAGCTGACAAAATATTGTCTTATCACATAATCAAATATAGAGAATAGAACAAATTGTGAAGGTATTAGAATAGATGAAAGAGCAAACAATGTTGCCTAAAAATCAGTAATAGCACAAAGCAGCTAAGGTCCCCAGGCTGGAAAGACAAAGGGAGGGAATGATGTTCTGAGAGTCCCAGACCAGGGTCCCACAAGGACACTGAAACTCTAACAGGACTGCCGAGTGGAAGCTAGGACTAAGGATATAGCTGGACCCACAGAAGATAATCAAGAAGCCACCAGGAGCAGAGGGGTGGAGCAGGTTCTTCCCTGCTCTTTCCCTTCATTATCTTTCCTATGCCTCCCATTGGCCAAACTTAAATGGAAACCAACTGGCAAAGTTTACATGGAGTCCTACCCTGTGAATGCAAATCCAGGGGAAGGGGAAGAAATGAATCTGAAAGCAAATAGACAAAAGACAAAGCAGAGTAACCAACATATTTTTTTAATTAAGAAAAAGGGAAAATTAGCTCCATTTCCCACACTGCACTTAAAGGCCTTTAATAGGAAATATGTTATAGGATGAGACTTCCCTGGTGGCTCAAATGGTAAAGAGTCTGCCTACAATGTGGGACACCTGGGTTCTGGAGAAGGAAATGGCAACCCACTCTAGTATTCTTGCCTGGAGAGTTCCATGGACAGAGGAGCCCGGTGGGCTACAGTCCATGGGGTCACAAAGAGTTGAATACAGCTGAGTGACTAACACACGTTATAGGCAATGCATGAGTTTATTTATTTTTAAATATGAAAAAGGCATATTATATAAATCATTGTATAAATGATATATAATAAAAAATGAGTTTCTTGGTTGCTTCATACCTGCAGTTCCTCTCCACAGAGGCCATTTAAGTTATTTTGCATATACTTGTAAAAATTTTTCATATATATATATAAATATATTTAAATGCCCACAAGCATAATATACATATTATTCTTCCTCTGGTTTCATTTTACACTGTAGATTGGAAAGCCTGTCATAATTCATTTTTTAAAGTCTCCGTTTGATGAAGAAATAAGCTGTTTCCAGGTTTTTGTTGTTATGGACAATATATTATAAAGGTGAAGGAATGCTGATAAAACTTCTTGGCTATTGTCTTTACATGTCTGGTATCTGAATTAATTCAGGAAGCATATGTTGGGCCAGGAGCAATATGGCTAAAAACAGAACCTCAATGGGATACAAGATTTAAAATTGTCACTGGAACACAGAGCTCATTTCATATATATCTCAAAGTCAACGTGCTTGTGAGTTATACCCATATGTATGGGTGTTTAGAGGGACATGCAGATGTAACCAGTATACACATCTTTACCCCCAAGGCAACAGCACATACCAATGTTCTTATGCTTCCAAAACTAAATAAAACCTGATCCTCTGTTTGGCCAGGCCAGTGCGCTTGCCTCTGAAATTTTTCAGGTTTTGGAAAGTTTGGTTGGATGAACTTGGACAAAGCCTTAATTTTTGTGGCCCTCAGTTTACTCATTATTAAAATGAGGGTATCTACTCGACTCCCCCAAAATTAAAAACTCTACTCTTCTATTACAGCTCTTGCTGTTATATTTTCAAGAGCAAAGAACAACAACAAATAAAACTCCTTTTTAAAAAAAAATAAGTTTCAGAGTTAAAGGGAAGAGATTTTGGGAACACATTCCTTAATATTTCAGGTTTTTTACATTGGTCTCTTTCTGTAATCCCTTTATTCTTCCTTTGATCCTTGTGAAGCACTGTAGGTTCTTTCAATGTCCTTCCAGAAAAGAAACTAAAAGAACAAAATATTGGAAAACAGGGCATGAGGCTGAATCTGATGGATAATACCAAAAATTTGGTTTTTGGTTTTTGTAACTTTTCAAATTTTACATTGGAGTGTAGTTGATTAACAATATTATATTAGTTTCAGGTGTACAGCAAAGTGATTCAGTTATACATGTATCTGTTCTTTTTCAAATTCTTTCCCCAATTAGGTTGTTAGAGAATACTGAGCAGAGTTCCCTGGGCTATAAATAGGTCCTTGCTGGTTATCTACTTTAAACATAGCAGTGTGTACATGTCAATCCCAAACTCTCTAGCTATCCCTCCCCTCCACCCCTTCTTCCTGGTAACCGTAAGTTCATTTTCTGTGAGTCTGTTTCTTTTTGTAAATAAGTTCATTTGTATAATTACTTTTTAGATTCTGCATATAAGCAATATCATAAAATATTTCTTTTTTTTGACACATCACACTGAGTAAAATGGAGGTTTTCATATCATAAATTTGGACTGCTATTGCTTTTATTGTCTTCAAAAAGAATAAATTATAATGTGACCTTAAAATAAAAGTTCTATATGTAGTCAATAGCATTCGCATGACAGGCCATGTGAATAAGACAGTAGAAATTGCCAAATTTCAGAAAAGATCATAGAATTTTCAAAACTAAGAGTTTATTGAGGATACATAGATCCCAAGAGACTATCAGGAAAATTATGAACATTTGGCTTTTTAAAGATTTCAGACAGCTCTGAGGGAAGTTGTTTAATTCCCACTGACATGTAATCCAATTAATAATAAACCAAAAATTTAATCAAATAGGAAATTAAGATAAAATTCTGGTATTTTTCAACACATCTCAAAGCTATTTTATCAATTCTAATGGTAAAACTGCCTACATTACCAGCATGGCTGATGAAAAACAATGTTGTCATGCTATTAAACACCACTGCCAAAGGACAAAGGTAATCCTGAAGAATCTCTAGACTAGGAATGTGAAAAATGCAGACTCAACTTTGAGACACTGAAGAAAAGTGGTAATGTAGATTTGCTTTTAACAATAAAGTATTGTTGATTTAAAATTTGTGTCTACGTTACATACAGTGCTTTTCCTAGACACAGCACATTAAATAAGTATCTGCATTAAGGAAATATGATAGTTTAAATATGTTCCAATGATGTACTCCTGAGTTAGAAAAGCTAGAAAACTACTGTAAGGATATAGAGAGGGCAATCCCAAAGAAGCAATTCATTAAATTAGCCCATGAGAGTCAGGAAAGTTTCCATATAATGTGATAAATTTTAAATAAATTTTGAAGAATAAGACATAAATGCCCAGTCACAGAGGAGGGAAAGGGCTTTTCAGGAGGAGAGTGGTGGGTACAAAGGCACTGAGGCATGTTTGGTGGAAAAAAGGAAAATTTAGTGTTATTTCTGGAAAGTAATATACATGGATAGTAAGAGCAAACCAGGCAGGAATGTAGGGGTGGGACCATAACGTACTGTGAAATTTGAGGTATGCTCAAACACCATGGTGTCTTTAATAACAAGAAAGCACGCTGAACTATAGAGCCATATGTTTTATCACAGCACATTAATGGCCACATGCTAGAGAAGAAATGGGAAAAAAACCATCAGCTATGGCAATGACCCAAACATTCTCTATTCCAGTCTTCAGAATACCAGTATGCAAGATGATGCCAGGAAGTATACTTTCTTTATATTAGAATAAGCTGAACCTCAGCTTTTCTGGCATCTAAAAAGCATTAGACTGTATGAAAATGAATGCCCAGTGGGGTAAAATGGTTTTGCTAAATCCATGTCTTGGAGAGTTCTACATCTTTACAATGGTTAATGGATGTGCACCCATGAAATATGTAGATAACACAGTCCTAGAGAATCCTAGGACTCTCAAAGTTTCAAGGTCCTTCAGTTTCTGAAACCACAAAGCAGCTTTGATTTCTTTTAGAATCTGTATAGTGTCTCTAAATATATTTCTCCCTTTCCCTACCCTACTGTTATATCCATTCTTATACATATGTATCCTGGTTTTGGCCCAATTCTGTGCTTGTACTATCTTCAACATGCTTTTTATCCAACCTGTTCATTTGAATTTTACCCATTTCTTCTCCCACAGTTCAAGCATTACTGAGCATGTATAAAAAGCAAGAAAGGTGTCAAATGGTATATGGGGTGAAAGGACTAACGCCGAAGCTGAAGTTGAAGCTCCAATAGTTTGGCCACCTGATGCAAAGAGCTGACTCATTGGAAAAGACCCTGATGCTGGGAAAGACTGAAGGCAGGAGGAGGGGATGACAGAGGATCAGATGGTTGGATGGCATTACCAGCTCAATGGACATGAGTTTAAGCAAACTCTAGGAGATGGTGAAGGACAGGGAAGCCTGGCATGCTGCAGTCCATGGGATTGCAAAGAGTTGAACATGACTGAGAGACAGAACAAAAGCCAATGTATATTGAATACCTAGAACATACCAATCACTAGGTAGAGTAGTTCAGTTCAGTTGCTCAGTCATTATCAGATAATTAATTTAGAGTCTAGACTCAGAGGTCTGTCATTTTCTTGTCTCATATAACCCTGTTTTCTTCCTCTCCTAGCTCTATACTATGCTTTCACTAGATTTATTAATATCCTTATGTTTTCTTATTTCCTTTACAATTTTTTTTTTCTTCCAACACTCCTTATCTCTCATGGAAACTCAGCATTCTCCCTGGTAATATCAAAGCCTTAAAAATACATATAAATAAGAAATAAAAACAGCATCATTACCATCATTATGAAAAGTTCTTCTGACTTGGTTTTTTTAACCTAACAAAAGGAGACATTTTTCAGGATCATTTCTCTAGTCCTTCTCAGACACTGGGTAAAAAATAATAAGAATTTTTGGTACAACAAAGAAAGAAAAGGCATCAAATCATGAAGGAAGATGTAAAATTGTCACTATTGGCAAATGCTATGATTTTATATATTAAAAAAGCACCCCAAAGATTCAACTGAAAAACTGTTGAAACTATTCAGTATAGTTTCAGGACACAAAAATCAACATTCAGGAATCAACTGCTCTTCTGTACACTAACAGTGAGACATGTGAAAAATAAAACTAACCATTCACAGTAGCATCAAAAACAATAAAATACCTAAAAGTAAATTTAACCAAGGAAATGAGTGAAAACTACAGAATTTTGCTAGGAGAAATTGAACAAGACACAAACAAAGGAAAAGACATCCTATGTTTATGAACCAGGAGAATTAATACTGTTAAAATGGCCATAATATCCAAAGCCATCTATAGATTGAATGCAACATCATCAAGATACAGTGACACTGTTCACAGAAACAGGAAAAACAATCCTAAAATGTGTATGAAACCACAAAAGACTCCAAGTAACCAAAGAAATTCTGAGGGAAAAGAACAAAACCAGAGGTGTTACACCTCTTGATTTCAAACTGCCATACCAAGCTATAGTAATAGAGACAGCACGGTATTGGCATAAAAATAGACCCATAAACTAATACAATTGTACAGAGAGCCCAGAATTAAACTCTCACAGCTGAGCCACGAGGAAAGCCCCTCGCACATTTGCAGCCAACTAATATTCAACAAGGTAGCCAAGAACACACAATGGGGAAATGTTGGTCTCTCCAGCTAATAGTGTTGGGAAACTGGATAGACTCAGAAGGATGCCTTACCCCATTCACAAAAATTAATTCAAAATGGTTCAAAGACTTAAACCTGACACTATAAAAATGGGCATTTTCTTTTAATATGACACCAAAAACATAAACAACAAAAGCAAAATCAACAAATGGGACCATGAAACGTAAAAGCTTCTCAATGGCACCCCACTCCAGTACTCTTGCCTGGAAAATCCCATGGATTGAGGAGCCTGGTAGGCTGTAGTCCATGGGGTCGCTAGGAGTTGGACACAAGTGAGCGACTTGACTTTCACTTTTCACTTTCATGCATTGGAGAAGGAACTGGCAACCCACTCCAGTGTTCTTGCCTGGAGAATCCCAGGGACTGGGGAGCCTGGTGGGCTGCCATCTATGGGGTCACACAGAGTCAGACACGACTGAAGTGACTTAGCATAGCATAGCAAAAGAAGCAAAGTGAAGGCAACCTACAAAATGGGAGAAAATTTTTGCAAACCATATACATATCAGATAAAAGGTTAGTATCCAAAATGCATAAGAACCTTATAAAATTCAATAACAAAAACAGAGTTAAAATGGGCAAAGGAAATAGACATTTTTTCCAAAGACAAAATCCAAATAGGCAGCAGGTACATGAAAAGATGCTCAACATCACTAATTATTATGTATTGTATTGTTCAGTTGCTCAGTTGTGTCTGACTGTTTATGACTCCATGGACTGCAGACAGCAGGCTTCCCTGTCCTTCACCATCTCCCTGAGCTTGTTCAAATGCATGTCCATTGAGTTGGTATTGCCATCCAACCATCTCATCTTCTGTTGTCCCCTTCTCTTCATGCCTTCAATCTTTCCCAGCATCGGCATCTTTTCCAGTGAGTTGGTTCTTTACATCAGGTGGTCAAAGTATTGGAGAATCATTAGGGAAATGCAAAACTACAGTGAGAGATCACCTCACTCCAGTTAGAATGACTAACATCAAGAAGACAAGAGAAAAATCATAAAGGGGGAATACCTGTACACTGTTGGTGGAAATGTAAATTGGTTCAAGTACTGTGGAGAACAGTATGGAGATTTCTGAAAAAGTGAAAAATAGATATACCATATGATTCAGCCATTCCACTTCTGGGTATATACTCAAAGGAAATGAAAACAGTATTGTTAAGAAATATATGTCTTCCCACATCTATTGCAGCATTGTTCACAATAGTGTAGATATAGAAACAGTCTGAAAGCTCATCACTGATGAATGGATAAAAAAGATGCAAGATATATATATA
>NW_011494740.1:1218045-1228785 GCF_000754665.1 Bison bison bison
ATATATATATATATATATATATATAATTCAGCCATGAGAAAGAAGAACATCCTGCCACTTAAAACAACAGGATGGACCTTAAAAATATTTTGCCAAATGAGATAAGTTAGTAGAGGAAGATAAATACTGTATGATTTCACCTGTGGTATCTAAAAAAGCCAGCCTCATAGGAACTTAGAATAAAATGGTGGTTATCAAAGGATGGTGGTGTGGGGAGATAGGACAAACGGTGTTTAAGGTTACAAAATTACAATGAGTAGTAAATAAGCCCTAGAAAAGTATAGTGAATATAAACAATATTGTATTATAAGCAAACCTAGAGACTAGAATTAAATTATTCCAATCATTAAAAATGAAAGTTTAATTATATAACATGCTAGAGGTGATAATTATCACTACAATGGCAATCATATTACTGTACATAAATGCATCAAATTAATATGCTGTATACCTTAAATTTTGGAGAATTAAATGGCAACCCACTTCAGTATTCTTGCCTGGAGAACCCCTGGACAGAGGAGACTGGCAGGTTGCAATCCCTGGGGTCGCAGAAGCATCAGACACGACTTAGTGACTAAGTGAGACGTGAAGACATTCAAATCATGATATAAATATTACACACCCAAGGCCAAGACAGTCATTAGCTCGTCGTTCAGGCTCCAAGTATTTTCCCTGCTAGGTAAACCAACAAGCCACGGAGATTCATTCAAATTATGAATCAGACCCCCAAATATTAAAACTAACATCAAAGATCAGCTGGTTAGGGTCAAGGGCTTATTGAATATCAACTCCTGCATATTGGATGATGAAATTGGGCTATCTCAGACTTCAGAAATGTGGTGAGTTAGGTCTTTAGAACACCAGTGTTTGTCAGACAGAATCTGTTTCAAGGATTTGATTGCAAAATTTTGTCAAAAACCAGAATGTAGTCCCTAGAGAATTATTAAATTCTGTTTATTCTAGAGTCACAGGAAAGCACATTTCAACAAAAAAATATTAGTGTTAATAAAAATCAGATAACAAATGGTTCTTTGGAGACTCTGGCGTGAACCATAAGAATTCACAGTATTTCTGCAACACATCAGCTGTTGAGACGTCCTGCCTTATTTTGGTTACTGTCATTATGATTCCTCCACTTTTCTGTATTCTTAGAGGCTGAAAGATAGCTATGAAAATTGTTCCAGCGAAAAACCCCAAACCAGTGAAATATAGAAATTGACTTGCAATTTAGGTCAAATTTGAAGGCTGTTGGGCAACAAAAAAGATAAAGATGATAAAAGCAAGCATTGGAATGGAAGCAAAAATGAAAAGAAAGACATTTCCACACTCTCCACAGTCTCAAGAAATGAAAGCAGCTGAAATGAGAACAATTCTCCTTGCTTACCCTTCAGAGACAAAGCGGCAGGAAATTGTGAGATTCCTCCCAGAGCCCCACTTGCGAGGAAGCCCATTTAGCAAATGGTATGAGTTGTGGGATCTGTTGTTATTGGTTTTCTTCCCTGGGAACACAGCACACTGGGGATTCAGCTGTACCACAAAACAGTCTTCTAAACCCTCAGACTTGTCAAGCGCAGACTGAGAGCTACTCCTTATGGGTTTGCAAAGGGCCATAACTCTCCCTCTTGGCTCACTCATTCTTGGCACTATTGAATTGCTAGGAGGAAGCTTTTGAACCTATCAGTCAAGGTGTTCAGTGTTATGGGCCACCATTAACTCAGCTCCTAACATCTGTTCTGTGTTTTTGGTGCATGGGGAAACTGAAATCCTCAGAACAAAAGTGACAGGCAGGAACTAAGCCAGGAAGAATCCTCAGGGAGAGAAGCACCCAATGTACTACCTCCATCTTGCTATTTACCAAAATGAGGGCATTCTTTTCATTTTTGACGAAAGTCCCTCTAAACACCAAAAGGGAAAAAAAGAGACTCCAAATAACATACTATAAAAGAAGGATGAAGAAAACAATTTCCAAATGTATATATCTTAGGGGGGGGTGGATTTTTTTATTGTGTGTAATATCTAGTATTTGTTGAGTGCCTGCTGTGTGCCAAGCACTACTCTAAGTAATTTACATATAATCATTTATGTAATTCCCATAAGAAGCCTCAATAAATCAAATGGTAGATATCAGTATCATCTCTATTTTAAAGGTGAGAGAACTGGTGTGTCACATATCTGAGGTCCCAGAACTAAAAATAGCAGAGCTGTGACCTGACTCCACCTAGGCAAGTTCCAGCACTCAGATTCTTAGCCATTCGATCACAGCACTGTTCTTGCTTACTAAAGCCTAGAAAGCCAAACAAAGAAATAAACATCAAATTCATATGTTTAAAAACCTCCTGACATTTGCATACTGGTAATCATTCTCACAGGAGTCTGTAATATCCAGTTTCTCTTTTGGACTCCGTAGGTGGGCACACAGATCAGCTAAAAGGTACAGGATGCAACTTTAGGCTCCTTCTCTTTCACAGACGTGGCATCACTGTGCCACAGTAGCAGCAAGAATGCTCACTGTGCTTTCTATACTTGTGTGAAAGTGAGAAGGAAGGAGCTACTATGCCGCTGAAACAACCAATCTCCTGTTGATAATAGCTGTTGGAGCTTGGAATTGTGCTCACTGCTATATGAAGTTTCTTCAGAAAAACAAAACCAACAGGAGATGTGTGTGCATATAAATATATACATGTACATATAGTTCATATACATATATCCTATTGAAATACGTATATACATTTGTGTGGAAATTAATTATGAGAAATCAACTCATGCAATGATGAAGGCTGTAAAGTCACGCAATCTGCCTTGTGCAAGCTGGAGGAAAGTTGGTGATGTAGTTCTAGTACAAATCCAAAGGCCCCCAAACCAGGGCCAGTGGTGTACATCCCACTTCAAGCGAGGACAGGAAAAGACTGATATCCCCATCCAGTCAGGCAGGCAAAAAGCAAAAGCGGTCAACTCCTTCTTCCTCCATTTGTTGTTCTACTCAGATCCTCACCAGATTGGAGGATGCCTACCACACTGGGGAAGGCAAGCTGCTTTATTGAGTCCACCAATTCAAACACTATTCTCACCCAGAAACACCCTCACAGACACTCAGAAGCAGTGTTTATTCAAAGCACCCCGTGGGACTGCCGAGGTGGCACATAAAGTTAACCATCACAACTGTTGTATCTCCAGTGTCAATACCATGCTTGACCTAGAGCAGACATTCAGTTACTATCTGATAAGTGAGTCAATTCAGTCATGTGTGTTCATGTTTCATGCAGATGTCATATATGATTATCCACGACCGTATCATGCACATGTATCTTTATTTTATTATGAAGAGGATTTTCAGTTACTGTAAGTTCATAGAAAACATAAACATTAAACTTGGTAAAACGTCGAAATGGGAGCAGAGAAGAATGTAAACAGTACATTTTTAAGGGAAGAAGGAATGTCTGCTTCAATCTAACTGAAATGTCTGACATATATTGTAGACTTAAGGGAAAATGGTAAAATATAACATACATGCTATCCCTTTAAGCATTTCTAATATATTAGGGACCCAAAAGAAATTAGAGGCTCTCATTATAGTTTATATCTGCCAGTTATTTATTAGAAAGATTTACTTTGGTAGATACCATTTTTATGATACCATCTTTACTGCCAAAACAGTTTTGAAAAATATAGTCAATTAAATAGGATAATGATTCCCATTGAAGACTGCACCAAAATAGTAAAAAATATATCAGTTGTATTTCATCCAGAACAAAAACAGATTAAATTTACCTCATCCCTGGATGTGGTATTTGGCCCAAATTGCATTTTTGCAGCAGGGTGGAGTTTTGAGATCAAAAACACCAGAAATATTATGCATTTAATGAAAGCCAATCTTCTGGCAACTAGGCTAAGCACTGTTCTGTCCTATTTCTGAGGAATTTTGGTCATATCCCAGATATCAGAATATTCTTTATTCTTACAGTACCATAGCCTCAAGAAAGATTAACACTATACCTGCAATAATGCTACATTTAAACGCCAATCATGTTTCTTCATTTGCTGAAATTAAAGTACACATGAATAAACCAAAAGGAAACAATATACATTGAAACCTTTCACATTGAAAATGAACAGCATAGATGTCTTTCCAGAAAAAAGAAAGGGGATAATCATTGCCTGTCATGACTAGCAAATCATTAATGTTTTTAGAGCTAAAAGGAAACTTGGGAAAAAATTTAGTCCCATCTTCTAGTTTCACAAGCAAGGAAACTGGGAATCTAAAAAGTATAATGATTGATCCATAGTCTCACAGCTACTGAAGGACAAAGCCAAGTCCAAGACCCAGGTCTCCCATGCATTCTCCATGTTCCATTGCTCTATGCTGTCTGGCTACAGTGCTGCCTTGTTCCACCCTCAGGAGAATTTGTTCTGTGGCTTGGCATACTCAGCCCCTCGTTAGGGTTCTGGGGCTGCAGTGAAGAAGCAATGCAGTGCCTAGAAACCTGACTCCAAGTTCCCTGGAGTTTCTTTATAGCTGGTACCAGCATTATCACCTGGACCCTGATGAGTGTGTGGAAGTTTGGTTTTCTTACAGTTGCATCATTTGCTTGTGACACCCTGTGTCAAACACAAATCATGACCATTTTTGTACTGTTATATAATACAAAGGGTTTTCTAACACACTTACCTGAAAGTCATCTTTCACTTAAAATCATTTCAACTTTGGGGATTATTTTTTTTTCTGAGTAGCAAGATTCATTATATTTGTTCAGGAAACCTCTCTTAACACACTCCCCTTTGTATACTTTTTCCACATCCTTTTTTTGTTTGTTTTAAATAGTATCTCATGTGAAATGAATCACCAGTCCAGGTTTGATGCATGAGACAGGGGGCTTGGGGCTGGTGCACTGGGATGACCCTGAGGGATGGGATGGGAGGGAAATGGGAGGGGGGTTCAGGATGGGGAACACATGTATGCCCGTGGCTGATTCATGTCAATGTATGGCAAAAACCACTACAATACTGTAAAGTAATTAGCCTCCAATTAAAATAAATAAATTTATATTAAAATGTGCAAAAACTAACTAAATAAATAGTATCTCATCTAATTTTCGCGGATCTTGTTAAGTCTATGACAGAGCACTGCGTATGAGAGGCAAAGTCAGAACTTTGGTGTAACAAGGGAGCCGTAAAGGTGTTTACTGATTGCCATGATGCACCTCATCTTGTGATCAAACTGAACAACCAACCCCCAGACCAGGAGGGTTGATCCTCATGGTGTGAGACTACTAAAATAAGTGTTGTCTCCACTAATTTCCTGTCCCTCTAGCCTTCAGATGCCTGGTTCCCTTAAGCACCAGCCTGATACTAGGCCCCTCTCTGTCCATGTAGAAAATAGATTGTCCTATCTAGAAAATAAATTCCTTGTAGAATAAATGTGTCCATTTATTTGATCTCCTTCATTCTACAATAATTTGAAGATTAATAGTTAAATAATTTACAATAATATATGTGATTATAAAGAGCAAAGGCCCCCAAGAGTTACAAGTGAATCCCAACACTGTTGTATAATTGTTCATTTCCCTAGAGCTGATGGATGCAACATTAAGAGATGCAGGACGCTGGGTATCTGAGGTAATATTCACTCTGATTGTTTCAACCCTTGGTTTTGTTTGAGGTCCAAGCATCCAGTTATAGGAATTGAGGGACTTAAATTATGATACCAGCCTGGCTTCTGTGTGCTTTTATGCAAGTCCCTTCATGATCACATGCACTTGATATCCACAAAGAGAACATAACATCTGCTTTCTCTCAAAAATAACATGTAAGCTTTGGAGAACAATGGGGAAAAAAATCTCTGGAACATGGAGCTATCAAGATTACAATTGTAAATTTCTAGTTCTACCTATTGAATTTTAATAGAAATTAAAATTTCATAAAACAAAAATTATTGGCAGAGAAACTGGAGTGACATTTATAAGTCCTTTATGTAATGTTTTACAGTTTTGCACATTATAATTCAGTAATAAGAGGGGGAAAAAAAGAAACATCACATCTTTTCTCATAATATTCAGAGTAGCATATTTTCTTAATAGAATTCTTAGGAGAAATTACTGGTTTCTATTTTTATGAAATGACCTTAGCCATAACCCAGTCTATAAGGTAATATTTAATTATATGATTATTTCCATATGATTAATATTATTGACAATAGTGACAAATAATTCTTGAGAAAATTCTAGCAGAAAACTTTGAAACTTCATTCTCTTTTTTTATATACTCTTTAGTTATGGCTCTCATAATTCAAAATCTAGACTAATTGCTGTGATTCTGGTTAATTCTGTACTTTTCTTCAGTCAAGATCCCACACAATAATAATTGCCAAATCTTTTAACCTGGCAATATATTTTCAAATCCTAAACTGTTTGCAAGTGTGAAAAGTGAGCACTTACTTAATGTACAGAAATATCTCAAAAGAAATTGCAGCTAATTCAAGCCAACTCAAAAGTAAAAGCCCTAGAGTATCTACACCTGATGTGGTTTGAGGTTGAATCACACTGATTGGAGTGAAGGAGGGGAGTTGGTCTTTATAAATATACAGAATCTCTCTTATTAAATACCATTATTACCATTTATCTAATGTACCAGATCTTGTAAGAAGCCCTGTACATGGAATTTCCTAGCCAAATTTTCATAACTCCTCTACAGATGAAGGTCTAAAGAAGTTCTAAGAGATAAGTCACACAGTACAATAGAGCCAACAGCTAAACAGATGCTTTCTGAATCCAAGATCAAGACTTTAATCTCTCAAAGTAAGTAGGTAGATTGTTGTTGTTATTCAGTCATGTCAAGCTCTTTGCAACCCAATGGACTGCAGCATACCAGGCTCTTCTGTCCTTTACTATCTCCCAGAGTTTGTTCAAATTCATGTCCATTGAATCACTTCATGGTAAATAGATGGGGAAACAATGGAAACATTGACAGACTATTTTGGGGGGGCTCCAAAATAACTACAGAAGGTGACTGCAGCCATGAAATTAAAAGACACTTACTCCTTGGAATAAAAGTTATGACCAATCAATACAGCATATTAAAAAGGAGAGATATTACTTTGCCAACAAAGGTCCATCTAGTCAAGGCTATGGTTTTTCCAGTGGTCATGTATGGATGTGAGAGTTGGACTATAAAGAAAGCTGGGCTCCAAAGAATTGATGCTTTTGAACTGTGGTTTTGGAGAAGACTCTTGAGAGTCCCTTGGACTGCAGGGAGATCCGACCAGTCCATTCTAAAGGAAACCAGTCCTGAATATTCATTGGAAGGACTGAAGTTGCAGCTGAAACTGCAATACTTTGGCCACCTTATGCAAAGAGCTGACTCATTTGAAAAGACCCTGATGCTGGGAAGGATTGACTGGGGGAGGAGAAGGGAACAACAGAGGATGAGATGGTTGGATTGCATCACCAACTCAATGGACATGAGTGTGAGTAAACTCCGGGAGTTGGTAATGGGCAGGGAGGCCTGGCATGCTGCAGTATGGGTTGCAAAGAGTCAGACATGACTGAGCAACTGAAGTGAACTGAATCTGTGATACTATCTAACCATCTCATCCTCTGCCGCCCCCTCCTCTTTTTGCCGTCAACTATTCCCAGCATCTAGAGAAGGCAATGGCACCCCACTCCAGTACTCTTGCCTGGAAAATCCCATGGACGGAGGAGCCTGGTAGGGTGTAGTCCATGGCATCGCTGAGGGTCAGACACGACTGAGTGACTTCACCTTCACTTTTCACTTTCATGCATTGCAGAAGGAAATGGCAACCCACTCCAGTGTTCTTGCCTGGAGAATCCCAGGGATGGGGGAGCCTGGTGGGCTGCCATCTATGGGATCACACAGAGTTGGACACAACTGAAGTGACTTAGCAGCAGCAGCAGCAGCATTCCCAGCATCAGGGTCTTTCCCAATGAGTCAGCTGTTCACATCACGTGGCCAAAGCATTGGAGCTTCAGCATCATCCTTCCAATGAATATTCTAGGTTGATTTCCTTTAGGATTTAATCTTCCTTCAGTCCAAGGGAATCTCAAGAGTCTTCTCCAGCACCACAATTTGAAAGCATCATTTCTTCAGTGCTCAGCCCTCTTTATGGTCTAATTCTCACATCCATACATGATTACTAGAAAAATCATAACTCTGGCAGTATGGAGTTTTGTTGGCAAAATGATGTCTCTGCTTTTTTAATGTGCTGTCTAGGTTTGTCACAGCTTTCCTTCCAAGGAAGAAGTATCTTTTAGTTTCATGTCTTCAGTCACCATCTGCAGTGATTTAGGAGCAATGCCCCGCACCCCCCACACACACACAAAATTAAGTCTGCCACTGTTTCCACTGTTTCTCCATCTGTTTGCCATGAAGTGGTAGGGCCAGATGCCATGATCTTAGTGTTCTGAATGTTGAGCTTTAAGCCAACTTTTTCACTCTCCTCTTTCACTTTCATCAAGAGGCTTTTTAGTTCCTCTTCACTTTCTGCCATAAGGGTGGTGTCATCTGCATATCTGAGGTTGTTGACATTTCTCCTGGCAGTTTTCGTTCCAGTTTGTGCTTCATCCAGCCCAGCATTTCTCATGATGTACTCTGCATATAAGTTAAATAAGCAGGATGACAAAATATAGCCTTGACATACTCCTTTTCCTATTTGGAACCAGTCTGTTGTTCCATGTCCAGTTCTAACTGTTGCTTCCTGACCTGCATAGATTTCTCAAGAGGCAGATCAAGTGGACTGGTATTCCCATCTCTTTCAGAATTTTCCACAGTTTATTGTGATCCACACAGTCAAAGGCTTTGGCATAGTTATAAAGCAGAAATAGATGTTTTTCTGGAACTCTCTTGCTTTTTCCATGATCCAGTGGATGTTGGCAATTTGATCTCTGGTTCCTCTGCCTTTTCTAAAACCAGCTTGAACATCTGGAAGTTCACGGTTCATGTATTGCTGAAGCCTGGCTTGGAGAATTTTGAGCATTACTTTACTAGTGTGTGAGATAAGTGCAATTGTGTGATAGTTTGAGCATTCTTTGGCATTGCCTTTCTTTGGGATTAGAATAAAATCTGACCTTTTCCAGCCCTGTGGCCACTGCTGAGTTTTCCAAATTTGCTGGCGTATTGAGTGCAGCACTTTCACAGCATTATCTTTTAGGACTTGAAATAGCTCAACTGGAATTCTACCTTCACTAGCTTTGTTCATAGTGATGCTTCCTAAGGCCCACTTGACTTCACATTTCAGGATGTCTGGCTCTAGATGGGTTATCATACCATTGTGGTTATCTGGGTGTGAAGATCTTTTTTGTATATTTCTTCTGTGAATTCTTGCCACCTCTTCTTAATATCTTCTGCTTCTGTTAGGTCCATACCATTTCTGTCCTTTATTGTGACCACCTTTGCATAAAATGTTCCCTTGGTATCTCTAATTTTCTTAAAGAGATCTCTAGTCTTTCCCATTCTATTGTTTTCCTCTATTTCTTTGCATTGATCACTGAGTAAGGCTTTCTTATCTCTCCTTGCTATTCTTTGGAACTCTGCATTCAGATGGGTATATATTTCCTTTTCTGCTTTGCTTTTCACTTCTCTTTTTTAACAACTATTTGTAAGGCCTCCTCAGACAGCCATTTTGCTTTTTTGCATGTCTTTTTCTCGGGGATGGTCTTGATCCCTGTCTTCTGTACAGTGTTACGAACTTCCATCTATAGCTCATCAGGCACTCTATCAGATCTAGTCCCTTAAATCTATTTCTCACTTCCACTGTATAATCATAAGGGATTTGATTTAGGTCATACCTGAATGGTCTAGTGGTTTTCCCCACTTTCTTCAATTTCAGTCTGAATTTAGCAATAAGGAGTTTATGATCTGAGCCACAGTCAGCTCCCGGTCTTGTTTTTGCTGACTGTATAGAGCTTCTCCATCTTTGGCTGCAAAGAATATAATCAATCTGATTTCAGTGTTGACCATCTGGTGTTGTCCATGTGTAGAGTCTTCTCTTGTGTTGTTGGAAGATGGTGTTTGCTATGACCAGTGCGTTCTCTTGGCAAAACTCTACTAGCCTTTGCCCTGCTTCATTCTGTATTCCAAGGCCAAATTTGCCTGTTACTCCAGGTGTTTCTTGACTTTCTACTTTTGCATTCCAGTCCCCTATAATGTAAGGACATGTTTCTTGGGTGCTGGTTCTAAATGGTCTTGTAGGTCTTCATAGAACCATTCAACCTATCTTCTTCAGCATTACTGGTCGGGGCATAGACTTGGATTACTGTGATATTGAACGGCTTGCCTTGGAGATGAGCAGAGATCATTCTGTTGCCTTTGAGATTGTATCCAAGTACTACATTTCGGACTCTTTTGTTGACTATGATGGCTACTCCACTACTTCTAAGGGATTCTTGCCCACAGTAGTAGATATAATGGCCATCTGAATTAAATGCACCCATTCCAGTCCACTTTAATTCGCTGATTCCTAAAATGTGGATGTTTACTCTTGCCATCTCCTGTTTAACCACTTCCAATTTCTCACACTGCTCATTTAACTTACATGCAGAATACATCATGAGAAACACTGGGCTGGAAGAAGCACAAGCTGGAATCAAGGTTGCCAGGAGAAATATCAATAACCTCAGATATGCAGATGACACCACCCTTATGGCAGAAAGTGAAGAGGAACTAAAAAGCCTCTTGATGAAAGTGAAAGAGGAGAGTGAAAAAGTTGGCTTAAAACTCAACATTCAGAAA
>NW_011494740.1:1228885-1262261 GCF_000754665.1 Bison bison bison
AAGGTCTGTCTAGTCAAGACTATGGTTTTTCCAGTAGTTATGTATGGATGTGAGAGTCGGACTGTGAAGAAAGCTGAGCGCTGAAGAATTAATGCTTTTGAGCTGTGGTGTTGGAGAAGACTCTTGAGAGTCCCTTGGACTGCAAGGAGATCCAACCAGTCCATTCTAAGAGATCAGTCCTGGGTGTTCTTTGAAAGGACTGATGCTAAAGCTAAAACTTCACATGAGGTGGTACTTTGGCCACCTCATGCGAAGAGTTGACTCATTGGAAAGGACTCTGATGCTGGGAGGAATTGGGGGCAGGAGGAGAAAAGGACAACAAAGGATGAGATGGCTGGATGGCATCACTGACTCGATGCACATGAGTTTGAGTGAACTCCGGGAGTTGGTGATGGACAGGGCAGCCTGGCATGCTGCGATTCATGGGGTCGCAAAGAGTCGGACACGACTGAGCGACTGAACTGAACTGAACTGAATTTTCCTTGATTCATGGACCTAACATTCCAGGTTCCTATGCAATATTGCTCTCTACAGCATTGGACCTTGCATCCATCATCAATCACATCCACAACTGGGTGTTGTTTTTGCTTTGGCTCCATCTCTTCATTATTTCTGGAGTTATTTCTCCACTGATTTCCAATAGCATATTAGGCACCTACCGACCTCATCTTTCAGTTCTGTTCCTTGATAAACTTTAATTACCAGGAGCTGACATGAGACATTAGAAAACTGAAATGTTAATTTCATACAGGAAATTTCAGAAGAAGTACAAATGACTCTGAACAGGAGAAAATGTGTTAAATTTCTCTCTGCTAATTAGGAAAATGCATATTTAATCAGCAATGTATTATCTGTTTTTTCATCCATCACTTTTGCACTCAGGCATTACAAACAGTCACAAAATCAGGTGAAGACGTTGCTATTTATTGTGACTGATGTCAGGTAAGATTTTTAGAGAAAATTGACACTTTCCACTTAGAAGGACATTTAACATTTTGCATAGAAAGAAAAAATATAAATATGTATGAAAGATACTATTTTTTAAATGTTTACCCATTTGCCCTGTATTTTCTCTCATACTTTTTCCCTTTCTGGATAATCTTAATCCCTATAAGAATATAGTCAGATTATCCTTAAATAATTTAAAATATTCAGACTAAGAATTAGATCATGAGGATGCAGTCAGCTGAAATTGTGCCTATTTCACACTAACTGTATTCTTCTCTAATCATTGTATTTTCACTTAACTCATGGGAGATTTGGGAAAGGTGTCAGCTTCCCCTTGTCCTGTTAATCTGGGATATTGCTATCATGTTCCCTCACTGTGACAATACACAAAATCCCACAGCTTCCCCGCCACATGTGCTAAGTTGAAGGAAAACACTGAATCTCAGTTCCTTGTCTACTGAAACATACACTTATCCACAGCAGGATTCATTTCTCTGCCAAACTCATTTTGCCACTGTGACAAAGCTGGGGGAATCTTTAGACTTCTGACCTACGTGGTATCCATTCCAAACCCAGGACCATCCATGTGCTTCAGGGAAAGAGCCCTGTCAGTCTGCTCTTGTGCTCCAGCCCTGCCTCGAACCTGGCTTCTCTTCCACCTGCCATGCTCTGGGGCTTGCAAGGCCCATTCCTTGCTGCCTGACCTCATTTCCTCTCGCTTAACCTCTTTCCTGCTTGCTCCTCCCTGCCTTTGGCCCTCCATGCCCTTGACCACCCTATCTGCAGGGTCTAAAAGATTCTCCTTCTCCAAGAGCTTTCCTGGCCACACTGCCCTTGAGAGCCTGCATACTCTGGTATTCCAGACTGGGAGTTCAGTGACCAGTAAGTTAAACAAACATGAAAACAATGTGGGAAATTGGCAGCAGGCTGCCAAGTGCTGATTTCGCCAAGCAGGCCGTCAAAAACAAGAAATGCCATCTATTATCACCATCATTTTATTAAAGAAAGGCATTTTAACACTAAAAATGGGAAAAGGTCACCGTCTCAGAAAAATAAAAACGTTTCTCAAAGAACAGTAAGTAAGCAAGCTTGAGGGGAAGGCCAGAAGGAGCAGGCTTGTTAGAAAACAGCCCTTCCTGTTTGTCTGGTACAGAGAACCTTCTTAGAAGCCAGAGCAGCCCACCCGTCACAGCTTCCCTCACATCTCAAGGTTATTGGAGTGAGTCCCCCATGCTGCCTAAGCTGAGGAGACATGCTTGCCACCCTTCTGTCTTAGAGGATGCCTTCCATGAGAGCTGGCCATAGGCCACACTGGGCATGTCCTGCAAAATGAAGCTTGCCCACACCTGGAGTTTGTTGCTCCTCATCCAAAGGTACCACACAGATTCTTCTTTATGTTCCATAGCCTGGGGTACTGTAAGCTCCCCTTGAAAAGAGTCTGGTTGAGTTCTTGTCATGCAGAAAGGCTATGGAGGTGTGGGGAAAAGCCTGAGCAGGAGAACGTGGGTGAAACTAGAAAGTGGTATACACACTTTGTATCATGGGCAGGAATCTGTCCATGGAAAGGTTTTTAGGTCAGTCACCGGTATGTGCTCCAGTGTAATGCTCTAAAATCCCAAAACTAGATATTATGTGAACATAATTCTTGAAATGTAAGTCATTTCTTATACTTATTAAATTCATTTTACATTCACCTTGATTGCTCATGACAAATTCATTGTAAAATCAAAGCCTGAGTGGTTAAATGAACTTAAAAGAAAAAAAAAAAACTATTTTGATCTAAATTGCTATCCGTAGAAGTATCCTAACTCTCTCAGTCCTAAGAGTGCCCAATCCCATAGTTTTTACCAGAAAGTGGTAAAGGAAGTACAAGGAATGGATTTAGCTCCACAGCCAAAGCTTTGGTTATGAGAACTGGTCAATTTTAATCCATACAAGACTATCCAGAAAAGGCAGATTGCATAGCTGCCCAGATCCCTGTGTACCAATGACATATTGATGATCAGTTTCTACAGTAATATGGTTTATTTGATCTGGTAACATTTGGTAGCTGACATATTGCCTTTCAGGCTTCCCTTGTAGCTCAATGATAAAGAATCCACCTGCAAGTACAGGAGACATAGGTTCAATCCCTGGGTCAAGAAGATCCCCTGAAGAAAGAAATGGCAACCCACTCAAATCCCGTGGACAGAGAAGCTTGGTGGGCTACAGTCCATGGGGTCACAAAAGAGTTGGGTCACAAAAGAGTTGGACACAACTTAGCAGCTAAACAACAATATTGCCTTTCACCTAGATTTATTGCTAAATAACACACCAGCTAGAGGGAAATGTAACAAGAAAGTTGGGAATGTGAAATGTGGTGAGGTCAGGACACACACACCCACATGTCCACAATTCACATGATGTTGCAGTTTCTTCTGTCACAGTGACCATGATTGCCATTTCTATCACCACCACTAGTTAGAATAAAAATTCTCAAAATTTGGTGCACCATTCAGCTATAGAGCTAAATAGGATTATTCTAAGCTTTCGGCCCAAGTTTTCTAAAACCTAGCTGACTAAAAGGCATTAATATTTATATATTGCCAACACTGATTATACTTGTTGCTGGTAAAAGTTTATGTGCTAACCAAGACCTAACAAGAGAGATGCATAAAAGCACAGCAAACATATCATTTGTATATAAGGGGTACCAGTCAGTGACGGAAGTATCTGCTTCTGCCTTGGCAAAGGAAGTTAACTCATGGACTTCAAGGCATCTGCTAGATCTAATATTTTATGACTTTTGATTAGCAGAAAACCTTTTAGAAGGCATCTACTAAATAACATGATGTTCAAAAACTTTCAAAGGCTGATTACAAATTCTCAGTATTCCATATTCTGTTTAATCTTTTTTCTTTTTATCATGCATCCATTTCTCATTAATACTGCTATTCAAAAAGGAAAGAAAGAGAAGTTCCACTAAGTCACATTTGATGAAATAGAAAGCTGAGGTTCTAAGATTATCCACAGAATTTTCAACATACTTAAATTCTTTGAAAATACCTCTTTCTTCAGTGGCATCTGAAGAGTTAGCTATAGTTAAAATTTGATTAAGTTGAAAGATTCCTTGCGCATCCATTTGGGAAGGAAAATGCTGGCAGAGAATACAATAAACCTCTCTTGTTAGGGACTCTAACACAGCTAGAAATCTGGATACTAGCGCTGTTTGTGATAAGAATGAAAGCAACCAATACTTTTTTTTTTTTTGGGAAAAGCAAAACCAGGAACCAGAAGCAATGACTTGCAAGTTTGTAGCAATCTTATCTCCTTCAGTTCAGAAAGAGTTCAGCATTTGTTTGCCAACTAAGTGTTACTTTTCACAAATGTAAAATTGCATCAACAATTTTCTTGGCATTCTTGGCATTTCTTGGCATTCTTTTACCTATGGCATTTACCATAGGTAAAAGGGCCTCTGAAATTAACTTTTCAGGTTTTCAAATGGATACATTGACTTTTAGAAAAATAAAGCATTGGATGAGTGGCTAGCTCATTTAAACTCCATCCCCAATCATTACTCCTGATTCCCTAAGCAAGGAAACAGAAAAAAAAAAAAAAACAGTACAGTATGTTCAGAACAGAACTGAAAGTTATTTGGAATAGGGGTTAAATACATACACATTTATTTAAAGCATTGTTTACCACTACCATTCCTATTATTATTAATGTTATACATAAGAGTTAAATAGTTTACAAAGTGCTCTCATGTATTTTTTTTCCTCATTCTTACATGACCTCTCCAATCCTTGTAGGTAAAATAACAAGTGTTCAGATATATTAATTTAGCATCTATTAACATATTAATCATTATGATTACCTCCACTATCAGTAAAGTGAGCACTTACTATTGGCCAAGATCCACATTAAATGTTTTATGTGGATCATCTCACTTAACCCTCACAAAAACTCTTTGCAATTGGTATTATTATCATCTCAATTTTACAGATGATAAAACATGGTTGATTGGGGCCTGGAATCTGGGGCTTCTGAGTCCAAGTCCAGTGTTCTTTCCACATTGTTTTAATAATAGAGTTTAAAAAGAACAAAGAGAATGCTAAAGTTTCCAGTTCATTTCGTATCAGTTACTTTCAGACAAAAATAAAGTAAGAAAGGGACCATGAAAAGAAAGTTAAATTTGCAGCCTCTTCCCAAAATAAATACTTACAAAAATGCAGCAGGCAAAAATATTTGCCAAACTCTTGAGCCTTTGTAAATTTCAATATGTTACAATCCCACTATACTAGGAGCTAAATGCAAAATTCTACTTTTAAACCTGCTACTGACCAAAAAACAAACAAAAAAGTTTTTTAAAAAGAAAATAAAGAAGTCTGTTGAAAGGCCTGACAGTGTGGGGTGGCCTACGTGACTGATAAAGCTCTTCAGTTTCCAAACCACCCTAGTTGCAGCTTGGTTGGTCACTGGCTACATCAGAGTTGATTTCTACTCAGCAAGCACTTAATGAGTGCCTACTGCATGTTAGATGTTGAGGGATACAGTGAAGAGGACATTTATTGTTCCTACCTTTTAGGAGATTATGAACTGAAGGCAAAGGCAGATAAAAGAGATTAATTCTAGTGTAGTCAGTTCCACAACAGAGGATTTATCCTGGTCTTGGGAATCATCAGAAGCTTCCCTGAAAAAAATAATAACATTTAGATGAATCTCAATGGAATGTCAAAGATCATCTGATGAAGAAGTGGCATGAGGACTCAGGGAAGAGAGAACCTAGGGACCAGAAATGGAGTCACTCAGAAACTTGGAAGTATCTGCATGAGATGAAGGTTTCCAGAATCTACTCTAGGGTGAAGTTTCAGAGGAGGGGTTATATAGGACTGAAAAGTGTTAGTCACTCAGTCATATCCTACTCTTTGCTACCCCATGAACTGAACTGTAGCCCACAAGGCTTCTCTAGCCATGAATTTCTCCAGGCAAGAATACTGGAATGGGTTGCCGTTCCCTTCTCCAGGGGATCTTCCCAACCCAAGGATCAAACCTCGGTATCCTGCATTTCAAGCAGATTCTTTACCATCTGAGCCACAAGGGAGGTTACGTATATATATAAGTATATTTATGAATATATATAGTCCATCTTCGGAGAAGACGATGGCACCCCACTCCAGTACTCTTGCCTGGAAAATCCCATGGATGGAGGAGCCTGGTAGGCTGCAGTCCATGGGGTCGGGAAGAGTTGGACACGACTGAGCGACTTCACTTTCGCTTTTCACTTTCATACATTGGAGAAGGAAATGGCAACCCACTCCAGTGTTCTTGCCTGGAGAATCCCAGGGACGGGGGAGCCTGGTGGGCTGCCGTCTATGGGGTCGCACAGAGTCGGACACAACTGAAGCGACTTAACAACAACAACAATAGTCCATCTTTAAAATATTTCCCTTACTTGTTCAAGAATCCCCACACCATCATGAAACTAACCTGTAACTCCCTTACTCTGAAAGGAGGACAAAGGAAACACACTGATAGTTTCCCAGCTAATTACAATAGTGGTTTTATTGAAGTCAGTAAAAAAAAATAGGATATTCACTTAAATGGATGTGAGAAGATAAAGGAAATAGAAAAAAGAAAGATGACTTGGGTAGGTATGTAAATATAGGAGGAATACCCTAAATGAAATAGAATCAAAGTAATGAAAATTAAAAATTTAAATTAGATGAGTTTTCAGTTACCTTCACCTGGCCTGAAAATTCCACAGCTTCTTATTCATTATTCCCAATTTATACCACACTCAATAGTGCAAGAGAAGACTATAGAGTGCAACAGATTTACTTTCCTATGTTCTGCTTAGGTTTGTTAAGCTTGTGAACAAAAAGTGAATTTATACTTGAATTCTTGATTCTTTTCCTTTACTTCATGAGTTAGCTCCCTGATTTATTTTAACACTCACATGAGTCTTAGGTTGGGATTGCTAAGGACACCAACTCACAGGATAAGAAAGCACCTCAAAGAGTACTAGGAAAGGAGGAAAATGACAGTTTTCCAGAGGTAATTCATGTTCTAAATATTCTCTATATGTCTATCCAGATACAAACATTAATCTTCACTTTTCTCTGCGCTGAAGAGGCTGACCTGCATCAAGGCATTCCCTTGGGTTTTCAACTGACTGTGGTCGATAGGAAGTATGAATAGACGATCAGAGGAGGGAAGACCAGTGAGACGGAGGTGTTTCTCCATCCCTGGTTGGTTTCCATTAACCTTGCCCACAACCTCAAAAATAGCTCCTTCATTCATTGCTTTTGGATGGTCTAAGTGCAACATGCCATCTCTTTCTTCTCCACTACCCCAATGGAAAAAGTCAGTCTAGTTACACAGAATGTGATGCAGGCTCAGGGCAAGCATGATTGACAAGGAAAAGGTATATTCATGAGATAATATGTTAGAACAAGAAACCTAATTGAAAACATCTTTGGAGTTATGTCCATCAAATTTTCCCTCATATCAAGCAGAGAAATAACACTGCATTGGGAGAAGATAACAGAAGATACAATCATTTTAGACAGTGTTTTTCAGGATAACCAACAAGGGACAGAATATCTGGAGGAACTATTTGGAAGGAGTTGATGAGAAGTACACTGGACTTTTCTGTAGCATCCGAAACTAGTAAAGCCTTTCAAATACTTACCTATGCAAATTCCCAGTGCCCGTTTTCTGCTTCATCCAGGCTAAGGTAAGCCCAGCCAGGATGACATCAGTGGCCTCATTCTAACCCTTCTTTCCAAAAATAAATAATTTATAAGGACACCTAGCAATTTGGCAACAGTTTTATTAAATTACAGACTTCAGGCTGCTAATAATACAGAGAAAAAGAACTTCTTGTCTCTTGCTACCACTGTGGTGAAGTTCTACTGGCTTTCTCTGAGCTACATTCATTAGGAGTATACAGACTAAGGTAAATGTCAGATACTAACCAATAAGTAAATCTCTCTGAGAGGTTTAAACCAATCATCAAATGTTTATCTGTGCTTCTTCGGTGAAAAAATATATATCACACTACTTGAGGTAAAGCTGCTCATTTTCATTTCTTCCATCTTCCTGTGTTGCTCCTGCAGTAACAATGACAGCTGAATTATTTTTTTCTCAGCCCAGGAGTAATGTGTTAGGCTTCCTTTTTAATGACAACAATCTTTTTGTTGCCAAATGCTTCACGTCTTAAATAATGACTTGAATCTTGGCTGCAATTATAAGATAAGATTTTTCTCATAACCTTTTCACAATGGATTTTCATCAGCTCCTTTATAAAGGAAATTAAAATTTGCATTTAACTTTAAGCTCATGTATCCGAAACTGGACCCACCATTGGCACATTCAGACATGGTATTTTAAAAAGAACAAAATTTGCTTTATAGGGTTTTGTTTAATATTTCATCTCTAAAAAGAAAAGAGAAGGAAAATCTGATCAAAGTTCATGAAGAATCAACAGAGGCTGAATGGCAAAGGGACTGAAAAGTGAAGTTAATATGTTTCGGTAAACACAGGAGGCTAACTTCTAAATATGCCCCAAAGAAAATCTGTTTACCTTCCAAATTTTCTCAGTAACGTTTGAGATGCAGACAAGATGGCTATAAACAGGTCTGGTGTAAAACAGTATACAAATCACCAGACAACCAATGCCACGACAGCAACGGATTCCACACAGTGAGCGACACCCTCGTCTCTCAGCATAGACAACGTAACAATAGATATGGCCTGACAAAAGCAAGATGTCCCCAGGAACTAGAAAGAAACTCCTTTCAGGCAAAGTAGTCAGATCATTTTTTCCAGAACCCAAGCTGAGACTTTGCATAACCTGAGAGTAAACATCCCCGACGCCAGAACTTGAGAAATACCAAACTCTGAACTTGTGGAGAAGTGTCTATCCCTGATTCTGGATTCCAGCTCCCTGGCTTGTCTTCCTTCCTTTAGATGAGTAAGTGCTGCCAAGTTTGACGGTAGGGGAGATTTGCCCACATGACAGTCTCCGATAGGAGAAAACATTCAAAATGAGACAATGGTTAATTCAAAAGCAACATCTGTGGGAAATATGATTGCAAACTAGGAAAGCAAGTTGTCTATCAGGAGACGAGTGATTCATAAATGTTTCTGGCAGGGTCTTACACAGATGGAGTCGTGCACACATGCTATTTTTTTTCCCCACTAGGAATTTTGCCTAACAGAGTAAGTGATTGCAGACCTGAGTGAGTATGCATTGTGATCGAGAGCAAATGTAATGAATTTTCTGATCAAAGCTCCATTGAATCTCTTCCCTTGTGATATTCCCCACTCTGGCTCCTTCCCTTCAGTAGGCAACTTGGGGAGGTTCTTGACTGAAATGTTTGTGCAGATGCAAGTGCTGTGACTTCCCTCCTGGCAGGGATCTCAACCCTGACAGAATACAGGGGAAAGTAAAAGCCATGTCTACTTCCCAGCAGCTCTTAAAAAAAAAAAAAAAAAAAAAGCCCTCAATCTTGTTTGGGCCAAATGAGGCGTGGGAGTTGGTCTCTAGAGTGAAGACACCACGCGCACAGAACTTGAGAATGTTAGAACTGGGATCTTCAGGCTCCCAGTCCAGACTTTTCATTATGCAGAGTCTGAGTGGCAAGGAGGTCAAAATGGCGTGCCAACTGTCTCATAACTAGTCAATGACAGAACCAGGGTTATTAACCCAGCTCTCTCGATTCCAAGTTTAGTGGGTTTTCTCCCCCTGTTACCACATAATTTTTTCACTCACTAATTCATTCATACATCAAATATTTTTTTCAACGTCCACCATACTGCAAAGAATATTCTGAGTGCTGGGAAAAAAACAGGGAACAAGAAAACAAAAGCTTTACCTTAAATAGTTTACATTCTAGGAGGAGAAAATAAAATTCAGATAAGGAAATAAATACAGAGTATGTCAGGTAGTGGTAAATGCTCCAAAGAAAATAAACAAAGGTCAAAAAACAGAGTGATAAAGGGCAACTATTTAAGAGAGGGTGATAAGGGCAACTCTCTGGGGTGACATTTGATCAGAGTCTGCATAAAGTGAGGTTGCAAACCACACAAATAGCTGAGGGAAGAACTTTCCAGGCAGAGAACAGTGAGTACAAAATCCAGGGAGCTGGAATGAATTTAGTGTGCTTTGGCAGAGGTTGGGGGGATGCATGAACTAAGTGAAGGGGAACAACGGAGATGAGGTCCAAGGGGCCACTAGAGGGCTGATCTTAGATTTTTTTTTTAACAGATTATTTTGGCTGTTAGGTGATGAATAGACTAAAGAGAGGGTAGAGAGAAAGAGAGCAGAGAAGCCAATAAGGAGGCATCTCCTTAAGACAGAACTTAAATTTCTTGAGAAGGGGCTTTTATTTGGCTTGTTCATTGTTACAAAATAAGTACCAAGAATAGTGATGGACACATGTTGGAGTGTTAGAGGTATTTGCTAAATGAATGGATGCCTGAAAGGTAAGACCAAGAAGAAAGTTGACAGTGGGTTGGACTAAGATAATAGCAATAGAGACAGTGAAAAATGAATGGATTTGGGTGATGTTTCAAAAGTAGAAGTGACAAGAAAAGTTTCAAGATTGGATAAGTATATTTAGTAAGAAAGAACTCAAGAATGACTTCTAAGTTTTTGTCTGAAACCCTCTAGGTAGACAGTGGTAACTTCCCAGGGATAAACAGATTTAGTGAAGAAAATTTTAAAATTCTCTCTTCACCATGTTACGTTTGAACTGTATACTGGTCTTTCAAAGGGAAATAATGAGTAAGCAGTTGAATAGAGTGTTTAGAGCTCATGGAAGAGATTAAGGTTAGAGATAGAAGTAGCTAGCACATAACACTATTGAACACCATATGGTCACCCAAAGGATAAGTGTAGATGGGGAACTGAAGAGGTCCAAGGAGCCCTCGGGTATTCCAGTGTTTCAGAGTAGGTAGTGGAAGAAGAATCAGCAAAGGATTTTTTTTCCCCAACAGGAAGTAATACAGGCAAAGAAGTCTGAAAAAGGATAACCAGAAACTGAGGTGTCCTAGAAACTAAGAGATAAAAATGTTTCCAAAGGAAGAAGTGATGAAATGTTTCAGTCAAGGTGAGGACTGAGAACTGCCTACAGGATTTGGCCACATTGAGGTCACTGGTGATACTAAGAAGAGCAGTTTCACTGGCATGATGGAGACAAACCCTCACTGGAGTTCAAAGGAGAGGGGAAAAGGGAAGACAAAAATAGACAAATTGTCTAGGAAATTTGCTACAAAAAGAGTAAAGAAATGAAGAATGAATTGAAAGGGGATGAGGGGATTGAAAGAGGGATTTGGGGTTTTGTGTTTTTTGATGTGGTTTCTGATGTTTCCTATCAGCTTGCATACTGATAGGAAGATCCAGTAGGAAGGGAGGGATTTATGTAGGAGAGAAATGGGGTACTTGTAAGAGAAAAGTCTGAGTTAGACAAGAAAATGAGACCAATGCACAAGTGGAGGACGTAGCTTTAGATGAGAGTTGGCACAGTTACTGTGGAAGGGAGGGAAGGCAGAAAACACTAGGGCAGATACGACTTGGTGGTAGAAAAGAGAAGTCCTGCCCTGATTGCTTCTGTATTCCCGGTGACATAACAAGAAAGGTGGTCAACTGAGAACACGGAGTAGGAAGGAGGTCTGCTTCTTTTTTTTTTTTTTTAAGAAAATGCAGAAATAAGGAAACAGCTGTAGAAGATTGATTCCCAGCAGGAAGCTCTGTGCAGCCCCAGCATAGAGTAGAATAGCTTTGAAGGAATCAAACTCAGTCACCGAGTTGCCAGACAATGAGGGACACTTCAGGAGCCAGGGGTGGGCAGCTAAGGAGAAAGGGGTAGCTCCAAATAAGAAAAAGGTCCAGAAAGAGGAAGCAGGAGTATCTGAGACAGTGATCTACCTCAAAAATTTGGAAGAGAACATCAAGACAGAACAGATCAATGTTGCTCTTTGTGGAGATGCAAATATTAAAAAGTAACAAGTATATTTTTGTGAATTTAGGAGGAAAACATGTGTCACCTAAAGGCATTAGTTCTTTCACTTGAATCATGAAGTAATATAAGGTCACACTACAAACCAGCAACCATGGATCTGTGAGTATTACACTACTTAATTATGTAGTAATACATCTTACATAGGCAAAAAGATGAATAACTTGTTAAGTTGAAGCAATTACCTAATAATAATAATAATAATAATAATAATAGCAGCAGTAATAATGACAGAATTATAGGTTCTCTGAGTGCTTCAGTGGGTAGGAACCAGAAAGATTCATTTAATCTGAAGAATTCTATTTATTCTCAATGTAGCTATATTTTTAGCTACCTGCTTCTTTTCTTAATGGAAGGTTTTGATTAATTCCCCTTACTGTATTATAAATGTCCCTCTTAAGTACAGTTTTAGATAGCAGAGCAATTCAAATCTTTGAGTAGCTTGAAGGTTTCCTTTTTCCTTCAACACTTTAAAAGCACTTGAGTTCCAATGTAAGGTCCAAAAAAAGCAATATAAATAGCTTGGCAATTTTTGACCTCCCTTGGGTAAAGGAACCACCACATTGTCATTTTCAAACCGGCTTCTCACACTGTTTTGTGAGGGAGGGGATTAAAACACAAACCACACTCACACACACAGACACAGGCACACACAGCCATAGTTCCTTTGAGGCTGCTTTTACAAAAGTTAAGCTAGGGGCTTAAAAACAAACATTTATTTCTCAGAGTTCTGGAGACTGAGAAGTCTCAGAGCAGGGTGGCAGTAGGGCCAGGGACTAGTACAGACTGCTGGCTTCTGGCAGGGTCCCCACACGGTGGAAGGGGCAAGGGAGTTCTTTGGGGTCTCTTTTATAATCCCACTCATGAAGGCTCCATCCTCATGACCTCGTCACTAATCCTAATTACTTCCCAAGACCCTACCTCACTAGTATCACTGTTTTGGAGGGTAGGGTTTCAACACATGAATTGGAAGGGCAGGAGACACACAGACATTCAGTCTGTAACACACAAACACACACATTTTGCAGCTTTTTCCAAATTCACAGGGATTTAAGACAAGTCTTTGCCTATCCTTTAGATTTTATTGCAAGGAAGTGTCCTCACAATTATTTTTTTAATTCTAAATTCAGAATGAATGAAAATAAAACACGTATTGTGCTAATTTAGGTCTTAATAGAATGTTTTCAAAGTGGTTCAATACATTCTACCTAGTTAAAACTCTTTTCTGACTTTCAAAATAAAAAGTCTCCTTCACCCCCACCTCTGCTTAATTTCTTTTACCCTTTTTGCTGATCCACACTTCCATTGGCTTTCTGGAGGAATTTCATTACACACACAAGATGGCAGCTTCCTGAACCCATTTGGATTTCTTTGGGTGAAACAGAAGCCCTATTCTCCAATACAACAAAGATTACATCTAAGTAACTACTCTTTTGAATGAGCTGAATTCAGCAGGAAAAACAGACAAAAGGAATATTGTTCTATAAATTAACTCTTCCTTGATCAATGCCCTGCGTCAGAGCTACTGTAACCAAGTTAGTCACACAATATGGATGCTGATCAGGAATCTGAGGAAACCGGGACCCAGGTGACATAAAGGCTTGGAGACCAACTGAGATGCAAAAATGGGCCAGGACAGGGACAATTAGCCACTAAAAGTCATGCAACAAAGATAAAAGCTCAGTCTTTGGAGTCAAGCTTATGTTCAAGTCCTAGGTACACAGTTTGATGGGTGTTTAATCTTTAAAACGCTATTCAATTTCTCTGACCTTAACAATGAA
The DNA here is from genome assembly GCF_000754665.1 of Bison bison bison. Taxonomy (NCBI): domain Eukaryota; kingdom Metazoa; phylum Chordata; class Mammalia; order Artiodactyla; family Bovidae; genus Bison; species Bison bison. The sequence continues at coordinate 1,242,621 of NW_011494740.1, forward strand.
ATGGGGATAAAAATGGCCATGCCTCAGAAAGAATCAAAAGAGAGAATAGACCTAAGGCAATTAGCATATAAAAACATGTGTTATGCTTTTGCTGGCCTAGTTTATAAGAAGGATATGGATCTCAGTTAATATTCAAAACAATTTTATGAGGTAAGCTCTGTTATTACCATTTCTATTTTATAGACAAATAAATCGAAGCACAGAGAGTTTGAGTAACTTGCTCAAAGATGCACAGCTAATCAAAGCCAGAGACAAAAATCTAAACCCAAGCAGTCTAGCTCTGGAGTCTGTCCTCCTAACCACTACAAAAATCTACCTTGCATGGTTCTCTATTTTGAAAGGTGTTTTGAAATGGAAATTAAATCTGTAACAGGAATTAGCCAGCGGGTGGAAAAGAAGAGGATATAGCAACAGTGATGCCAGGAAGGAGTCAACATAAGGATCCAGACAGGCAGTACTTGCTGTTATGGGTGATGTGTCCATACAAAGATAGACACCAGAAAGAAGGTCAGGAGGCAGGAAAGACTGGAAGAATCTCTGGGGACATCTACCTCTGTCTGGTGTCCAGTGCTTATAGAGTGAAGCTTCAAAGCAGGGTATAGCCAGGCGGCTAAGGCTTCAGCTACTGGATGCGTGGGATGGGATGGCCCCATATTGCCTTGAATCCTAAGTCTGGTTGGTGAGGAAAGTGACTTGATACATAGAAGACAGCTATAGACCTTAAAGAAAGAGAAATCAAAGTAAGGACTGGTATCATCCATTCCAGGACACCATCCATAGCATTTGTTGAAACTACCCTCTATCAATAGCAGAAGATTTTATACTTTCTTTCCACTGATTAACACCTTATGATGGTTTCAGATATAAGATATTCATCTGGCTACGCTTGGCTGAGTTTGCTTATTAGAAGCATGACTTGTAGCTCCAGTTAAGACACAAAAGATTATGCTTCTTTGGAGTTTCCTTTTCTAGACCTCTGAGGGCCTGCTCTTTCTGCACAACATTCACTCCTCTTCTTAAACCAGACAGTAGTTTGAGGTTGTGGAGTAGTAACTAGACTTGTTTTACCATGGTTCTGACTTCTCAAAAGGTTGTTTTCTGCAATGGGTTACTGGATAAATGACAAAAAAAAAAAAAAAAACTCCCAGAATCAGGTAGTATCTGATTTCCATCATATATTCAAATAAGTATTACAATTTTCTCTTGATTACCTACAAAGGAGTTAAAAAAATAGTAGCCAAACTGGGCATCTTTACCCAGGTCAGATTTGTATCTTTATATTGTTCCTATTCACTTCTTTCTTCTCTCTTCCCCTCCCCTCCTGGTCTCTTCTCTCCTCAGGTGTCTCTAAATGGGACACACCAAGACCACCAGCCTATTACCACATACTTCTTCCTGTTCCTTGTAGGGCAAAGGAGCTATGGGCAGTCAGCACCAACACTAGGGACAGCTCCTTTCCCTGGGGCTTCCCAGCCGTGTTCCCAGTTGTGAAGTCAGTAGAGATTCACAGGAAACATCCAGTCCTAGCCTTCACAAATCAAAGACTCTACACTGACATTTGTTAATCTAATAAATCTCAGATGCTGAGTACACTTAGAATCATAGAAGAGTGAGAAGGAATAAACAACTCCACATCAGCATTTCAGAACTCATCCTGATCCAAGCTGACCTTGCTAGGCTGGACTCCTGGAATACCTCACTGCCTTTAGGTCCTCAGCAAGTTCTGTAGAAGCTTCCTGAAACTTCCAAGAGGACAGACTGTCCTAGCACTATTTGGACAGACCTTGGAAGCTTGAGCTAGCAATTCTAGCTTATTTGAGTATGTTTCAGGACATATCCCCATGTTCTTTGAGATATTTAGACTCTCTCCTGGATTACCATCTCAGGTTTAAAAGTCCTTTGTGGGCATCCAGAGGACTGAGTTGGAATGCGGTTCAGAATCAAGGAATGTTACATTTTGCAGAGTCCATATGTGGTGGGAAAACTTAGGGAGACAGTTAAGACTCTATAGGTACTGGAAAGGGCTTCAAAAGATATTCTCATTTGGGAACACTGGTTTCTCCAGGTATAACACAGAACATTAGGTTGTTGTAGAACAGCCACTATATTCTTCCAAATACCTGTCCTTCCTCACTGAGAAATTTAGTACACATAAAAACAGATTCATAAGTGTATATTTCAATTTTGCTGCCAGAATAATAAAACACTTGAAGATTATTGGCAGATTCTCGTGTTTGGGTCTAGCACATCTTTGTATGCATTTTTAAGGAGAAGTAAGCAAGAGAACAGCTGGTAGGACTTCCTAGGCTAAAAACACTTTCAATAACAAATGACTTTTTCAGATCCAATGTGTTCAGCTGAGACTAAGCCAGACAGTGCTAAGTGGGCAAATTGATGCTTACTCTCAAGTATAATAGTGGATTCAGTTAAGAATCATTTAGAAGAATTCAGGATTCAGTTAAGAATCTTTTAGTGGGATTCAGAAGAAGAGAATCTATCAGAGCAAGACTGTAAAGTGAGTTTATAGTTACAGTTTAAGGACTGGACTCAGTGATATGAGTCCAGCTAAAAGAAGGAGCCTTATTTGGCCATCTCTAGATGAGATGAGGAGGCACATTTTATCAGTTTCAGGGATTCCAAGGAATCTCTGGATCTGGATTTAGGAATTGCTGCTACTGGTGGATCAAGGCATTTTTCAGGGACAGTACATAAAGTTCCTTGGGGGGTGGAGGGTATACCTTAGCTATTTACTGGATCTTAGAATATGCCAGCAGAGAAGGCAATGGCACCCCACTCCAGCACTCTTGCCTGGAAAATCCCATGGATGGAGGAGCCTGGTAGGCTGCAGTCCATGGGGTCGCTAAGAGTCAGACACGACTGAGCAACTTCACTTTCACTTTTCACTTTCATGCATTGGAGAAGGAAATGGCAACCCATTCCAGTGTTCTTGCCTGGAGAATCCCAGGGATGGGGGAGCCTGATGGGCTGCCGTCTATGGGGTCGCACAGATTCGGACACGACTGAAGCGACTTAGCAGTAGCAGCAGCAGTAGAATATGCCAGAATACAGTAAATGCCCAGAAATGTTTGTTGATGATTGACATGACAATCCAGAATGCAATTCAAAGGCCCCATAAGCTTGACAGATATGTTCAACAGAGGCTTAAAGCTTCAGGAAATCCAGGTAAATAAGACCTGTGTCTTGGTGTTTTCTGAGCATCAAGATAATTCTGGTAGTTTGTTAAAATGCATGTTCTAGAGCCTCTACCCCAATATTCTGATTCAATACATCTCTTTGAATTGCACGTTAGAACTTTTTTTTATCATGCACCATGTGAGGTGACACTGTAGTCTGTGGTTTGAGAACCACTGCACTAAAACCTCCAAAGGTATAACTGAGCTGGTCTCCAGTCTTAGAGTGAGGAGCGTGATTAGATTGGTCTCCATGGGAAAGGAGAACAGGGCATGGCTTAGCTTTCTTTAGGCCATCTCTAGAATAACCTCTTTTCCTGAAAACACCCAAAGCCTGTCTGAACACAACTAAAAACCTTAGAAAGCCTGGATTCAAGGGAGGGCTTCAAGTACCGGTAGGGAATGTGAATTTTTATGAACCTATCCATCTCGGGCAGTCATCTGAAAGGTGAGTATACCAGTGCCTTTTCCAGCTTAAGTTGAAGGAACAGATTTTCCTAGAATTCCAAGACATCCATAATACTAAAATTACCCTGGTTTCATATCTTTACACTGTCTAGATGATGAGAGCTTGTTCTGGGCTCCAAGATACCAAATCAAACTGAGATGTAGATGCTTTCCAAATGTTCAAGAGGTGCCTTTGTGGTTGTAGGACATATCCTATCCCGCCACTAAACTCACTTCTTTCTCTGATGGGAGAGCAGAGGTGAACCATGTTCTAGAAAAATGCCAGGAGCAGCTTGTCAGCAACATCGATCTTAGGAGATAGAGAAGGATCTTTCCAGGCATTTTTACTGAAATATCATATTTGTGGCCGAATAAGATATGGCACGTTCACATGTGAGTTCCTTTGGTAAGAAGTCATGAACTTATTACAAGGCAGGGACTGTACAGCACAGTGATTGTGATGCTAGATTTTTACTCATGAAACTCCCAGATAATTCCAGGAAAAAAAAGTTTTCCTATAAGAACTGTATTAATCATTTTAACATTTTTCATTTACCCAATGGTAACTTCTACACATGTCAGAATTACCTGTGGTAATAATGTCTTTGAATCCTCTTAGAGCTCACCTGGGTTCCAAATGCAACTTTCCATAACTTCAGGCCTGATGAGGAAGGAAGAGCACTAGTACAGGTATGATCCACAGAAACTGATTGGCTACAGGCCAAGTCTTGGCCAAATCAGCTGAACACATATACTTCAGAATTATTAGTGTGTAAAGGTAAAGTGATCCTCTGCCAGAATCGGCCTCTCTGAATTTCCTATAAACTCCAGAAAGAGTGTACACATGGATTTGGAGCTCAAGAAGAAAGCCAGAACTTCCACCTAATTCCTTGTTTAATTCACAGGACAAAAATTAGCTTCTAAAATCTGACAGAGCCTAGAATAAAAGAAATAGGTATTATACGAAGAAAAAAAAATGAAATCTGACAAAGCCAAGAATTTCACTAAAAAACCACAAGTAAATTTGGAAGGTCTGTCAGTCAACTATTACTGCAATAATGTGGTGGTGGTGGTTTAGTTGCTAAGTCATGTCCGACTCTTGCGACACCATGGACTGTAGCTTGTCAGGTTCCTCTGTCCATGGGGATTCTCCAGGCAAGAATACTGGAATGGGTTGCCATTTCCTTCTCCAGGGGATCTTCCTGACCCAGGAATCAAACCCAGGTCTCCTGCACTGCAGGCAGGTTCTTTACTGACTGAGCTACAAGGGAAGCCCCTACTGCAATAATGCTGCTTAACAAAGATCTACAGAACATCAGTGGCGATAATAAGCACTTATTTAGTTCATTCAGTGCAGGTTGACTGGATTAGCTAATCCAGACTGAACTTGGCTGGACGGTTTATTCCACATGCCTCTCAACCCTCTCCTGAGACTAGCATTAGTCTGGGAATGTTCTTCTCATGAATATAGCAGAAATACAAGAGAGCAAATGGATACATACAAAGTCTCTTAAGACCTAAGCTCAGAACTGGCACAGTGAATTTGTACCTGATAATATTGGCCAAAACAAGTCTCATGGCCAATTCCAAAGTCAAGGGGTGGGAAAGTAAACTGAACATTAGTAAACTAATGGGAGAAACTGAACAGCCATATGGCAAATCAGATGAATGCATGAAAGGTAATGTGATCTGCCACAAAGGTGATCAACAAGCATATCAGATGAAAAGCAGACCATGAATGACTTCTGCACAGATGTGAAGGTGACCAACTGACCTATCATCCTAGATCAGACTTCTTCTGCAAAATGCATTCCCCTCACATGATACCTGACCTTTGTTATTAATACTATTGACTCCAGAGTAAGAATAATGAATATTGAATCATATCTCCTCTGGTCATTATGTACCTCCTGAAATAGCTCTACAAGAATGAAACCAGTGTTCATTCTTCCCCTTAAACATTACTGTATAAATTCTTTCAACATATCATTGCTGCTGCTGCTGCTGCTAAGTCACTTCAGTTGTGTCTGACTCTGTGTGACCCCATAGACGGCAGCCCATCAGGCTTCCCCATCCCTGGGATTCTCCAGGCAAGAACACTGGAGTGGGTTGCCATTTCCTTCTCCAATGCATGAAAGTGAAAAGTGAAAAAAGTGAAGTCGCTCAGTCATGTCCGACTCTTAGCGACCCCATGGACTGCAGCCCACCAGGCTCCTCCATCCATGGGATTTTCCAGGCAAGAGTACTGGAGAGGGGTGCCATTGCCTTCTCTGTAACATATCATTAATACTTGTTAATCATTAGCATATCACTAATACTTTGAATAACAAGTCAGTATTATCTGGACATAGAGTGTGGCTCACTACTTATTTTACAATAATTTTGTGAAGAAGGAATAAACAACCTCTCTGTCTTTGCCAGGCTTTAATGATCGGCCATCTGGGTGTGGATAGAATAAACTTCAAAATCTCTCTTCAGAGACTTCCAAATGAATTAAATTCTCAGTAGGTTTGGCAGTAACTGTAAAAATAATTGTGTTATGACTACCAAATGAGAAAGCTAAGTCTATCAGTTGGCTACTCAGGATTAGTATAAAATTAAAAGCAACTCAACTGGGTCTTGACAATTAACCATATCCTTGAATTCTGAATAGAGTATGAATCCATTCAAATTGCCTTTCTGTAGATTTCATAGAATCACAGAGGATTTAAGACATCACTTTCCATTTCTTTGATTTTTGGATCATACCTTAGAGACTGTTCTGTGTCTTAACAAACTTTCTTCTTTTTCTCTTTTATGTGTCTTGCCAGGGAATTTTATCTCAGAATACTTCACTAAGTGCAACTCAGCAGCTGTTCTCAGTTAATATATTAAGTCAGAACATACAATGCAAATGAAAACCTGCTTTGGGTGTTTGCTTTTAAAGTCAGAAAGCACATGCATAGCTCTGAGACTTGCATTTTCTCTACTGGATTCTCCAAATCAGGATGTTCCAAGGAGATCAAATAGGTCATTGCACTTGAAAGGCTGCGTATAATTTTCAAAGATAAAAACATCATTAAAGAAAAATACAATGGATATTGTGTTAGTTACTTGGATTATCAATGACTAGAAAAATAGATCTGCCTGTATAACCATAGTCTCACAAAGACATCTAGCAACATTAAATAAAATTTCCCTCTCTAGATAATCCCTTTTATTTTTCCAAATAAGGCATGCCATCTAGCTTCCAAGAGTAGTATTTCAAAACACTCTTTTTCTAATATGGCAACTACAAGTGTAAGTTGACCATACATGAGGAAATCATATGAGAGTTCTTTAGACATCTTGGTACTTGCTGAAGTAAAGTTAGATGACCCAAAACTCCCACAGATAGGAACATTTGTGAACATGCAAACTGAAGTCACAGTTATAAGCTTGTTACTTCATGTAACTGCTGCCTAGACCACTAGCTTTTGAACTTTTTTGGCACCCAGTAAAACATAATTTTACATCACAATACAATACACACATTCACATCCTCAAACATACACACGATAACTGAAGTAACAGGTTTAGAAAATCTGTACTTACTCTCATTACATAGGGTACACTCCAATGATTTGTTCCTCTTATGTTTTAATGTGTTTTTGATTGCTAATAGTCATGTGCTCTAAGTGATTTTATAGCCTGCTAATAGGTTGTGATCCCTATCTGAATTTTGGAAAGCTTGAACCTTGTCAATGTGTTCGTGCTAAGTCGCTTCAGTCGTGTCTGACGCTGTGTGACCCTATGGACTGTAGCCTGCCTGTCTCCCCTGTCCATGGGATTCTCCAGGCAAGAATGTTGGAGTGGGTTTCCATGCCCTCCTCCAAGGGGTCTTCCCACCCAGGGATCAAATCCATGTCTCTTATGTCTCCTGCATTGGCAGGCAGGCTCTTTACCACTAACACCAACTTTAGTGGATATCAAAGTCCAGGTTCCCTGGAAATCAGACCCCAAGACAAAGCGTTAGTGCTTTGAGAATTTTTGTCTCAGGAAAGCAAGAGTGAGAGGAAAAAACAGTGAGTCAGTGAAAAAGGAGGAACACGTATAAAGTGGAACATTCCTGATATGGCCACCGCTTCATAAGAAAACACAGCTGGTTGCTCAGTAACAGAAGAGAAACATCTCCTACATGGAAGAGCCCTTTGTAGAGGGTGAAGGAGGAAGGTAAGCTATTGACTGTAAGCTCTTTCCCATATGTAGTCTCTCACTGGTCAAAATTCATCCCATTTCAAGATCCATTTCAACTCCCTTACATTTCTAGATTATATTGTCCAGTTCATCTGGGCAAAACCAGTGTTAAAATCATATATTAAGGCAGCTGGAAGGGGTACCCGCCCATGGTCCAAAGGCCAGTGACCATATCTCATCTCGAAGGGAACCTGAAAAGCTGAGATGAAGGGATGGCCATGGCAACCAGTCTTTAACCCTGGAGATGACACAAGTTGTCACTGTTGTTTAGCCAGAAAGTAGGACCAAGTCCCAGGAGTCATGTAGAACTGAGCACACCTGGGATGCCCCCAAATCAGGGTCACTATGTTGTGGAAAACACAGATCTTGGAGTTGGGAAAGGCCCAGGTTCCTACATACCCATCTCCACTTTCAGCATATAGTATCTATGTAAGTTGCTTTACCTTTTTGATGAAGTATAATAACATGCTTATAAAGACACTTACTCCTTGGAAGGAAAGTTATGATCAACCTAGATAGCATATTCAAAAGCAGAAACATTACTTTGCCAACAAAGGTCCGTCTAGTCAAGGCTATGGTTTTTCCAGTAGTCATGTATGGATGTGAGAGTTGGACTATAAAGAAAGCTGAGCACCAAAGAATTGATGCTTTTGAACTGTGGTATTGGAGAAGACTCTTGAGAGTCCCTTGGACTGCAAGAAGATCCAACCAGTCCATCCTAAAGGAGATCAGTCCTGGGTGTACATTGGAAGGACTGATGTTAAAGCTGAAACTGCAATACTTTGGCCACCTGTTGCAAAGAGCTGCCTCATTTGAAAAAAACCCTGATGTTGGGAAAGACTGAGGGAAGGAGGAGAAGGGGATGACAGAGGATGAGATGGTTGGATGGTATCACCTACTCAATGGACATGAGTTTGGGCGGGCTCCGGGAGTTGGTGTTGGACAGAGAGGCCTGGCGTGCTGCGGTTCATGGGGTCACAAAGAGTCGGACATGACTTAGTGACTGAACTGAACTGAATTTCCTCTAAATTGGACTAACATGGGTCAGAATGGATGAATTTAATTCAGATGACCATTATATCTACTACTGTGGGCAAGAATCCCACAGAAGAAATGAAGTAGCCCTCATAGTCAACAAGAGAGTTCTAAATGTAGTCCTTGGATGCAATCTCAAAAATGACAGAATGATCTCTATTCGTTTCCAAGGCAAACCATTCAATATGACAGTAATCCAAGTCTATGCCCCAACCACTAATGCTGAAGAAGCTGAAGTTCAGTAGTTCTATGAAGACCTACAAGACCTTCTAGAACTAACACCAAAAAAAGATGTCCTTTTCATCCTAGGGTACTGGAATACAAAAGTAGAAAGTTCAAGAGATACCTGGAGTAACAGGCAAGTTTGGCCTTGGAGTACATAATGAAGCAGGGCAAAGGCTAACAGAGTTTTGCCAAGAGAATGCACTGGTCATAGTAAACACCCTCTTCAAACAACACAAGAGATGACTCTACACATGTACATCACCACATGGTCAATACTGAAATCAGATTGATTGTGTTCTTTGCAGCCAAAGATGGAGAAATTCTATACAGTCAGCAAAAACAAGACTGGGAGCTGACTGTGGCTGAGATCATGAACTCCTTATTGCCAAATTCAGACTGAAATTGAAGAAAGTAGGGGAAACTAACTAAGCCATTCAGGTATGACCTAAATCAGATGCCTTACCATTATACAGTGGAAGTGACAAATAGATTCAAGGGATTAGATCTGATAGACAGAGTACCTGTAAAACTATGAACAGAGGTTTCATAACATTGTATAGGAGGTAGTGATCAAAACCATCCCCAAGAAAAAGAAATGCAAAAAGTCAAAATGGTTGTCTGAGCAGACCTTACAAATGGCTGAGAAAAGAAGAGAAGCAAAAGGCAAAGGAGAAGAGGAAAGATATACCCATTTGAATGCAGAGTTCCAAAGAATAGCAAGGAGAGATAAGAAAGCCTTCCTAAGTGAACAATAATTTCCTCTAAAAATGTCACCTTTTTCATTTTTATTAGACTTATTCCTAGATATTATTATATTTTGGATGATACTATGAATGGTATCTTTAAACTTTATTTTTGTTGATTAGTGCAGCTGAACATATACAGCAAACCTGCTAAGTTTTCATTAATGCTAATATTTTATCTGTAGTTTTAAAAATTCTCTATCCAAAGAATCATATGTGCTCTTTATACTTTTCTACTTACTGTTAAAAGTACTTACTTTTTAATCCTAATATATTTCACTTTTTTTCCAACTATACTTCTTTCGGTTCAGTTCAGTTCAGTCACTCAGTCGTGTCTGACTCTTTGTGACCCCATGGACTGCAGCACACCAGGTCTCCCTGTTCATCGCCAACTCCCGGAGTTTACTCAAACTGATGTCCATTGAGTCGGTGATGCCATCCAACCATCTCATCCTCTGTCCTCCCCTTCTCCTCCTGCCTTCAATCTTTCCCAGCATCAGGGTCTTTTCAAATGAGTCAGTGTTTCACATCAAGTGGCCAAAGTATTGGAGTTTCAGCTTCAACATCAGTCCTTCCAACTAATTTAATATTCAGGACTGATTTCCTCTAGAGTCTTCAATATAACATTGACTAGAATTGTAAAAATGGGCACTCTTGTCTTATTCCTAATATTGAAGAGAAAACATTGTTTCATCTTTAAATTTGGTATCTTCTATCGACTGAGCGACTTCCCTTTCACTTTTCACATTCAAGCACTGGAGAAGGAAATGGCAACCCACTCCAGTGTTCTTGCCTGGAGAATCCCAGGGAAGGCGGAGCCTGCTGGGCTGCTGTCTGTGGGGTCGCACAGGGTCGGACACAACTGAAGTGACTTAGCAGCAGCAGTAGTAGCAGTAGGCTTTTTTAGTTGTTCTTTATCAAGTTAACAAACTCTCTTTTACTTCCAGTGTGCTAAAATTTTTTCATCAAAAGATATTGAGTTCTATCAAACAATTTTTTTGGTATCTATTGACAATAATATTTTTTTCTTGATCTGTTTGTTCACGTGGAAAATAAGGTTGATTTTTCTGTGCTCAGTCACTCAGTTGTGTCTGACTCTTTGTGACCCCATGAACTGTAGACCACCAGAATGCTGGAGAGGTTTGCCATTTCCTTACTGGTTTTAAAAAACTGTGCTTTCTGAGATAAACACAACTTGGATATGATGTATTTTTTTTTAGACTTTGCTGGATTGGCTCTGCTAGTATTTGTCCAAGACTACCTGGGTCTCCCACATTGCAGGCAGACGCTTTACCGTCTGAGCTACCAAGGAAGCCCCATTTTACATGTGCTCCTGAATGAGATTCACTCACAATTTTCCTTTCTTGTTTTGTCCATATCAGGGTTTTGGTAGCAAGGTTATACAGGCTTCATAAAATGAGTTGAGAAATATTCCCGCTTTTACTCTGCTTTGGAATAGTTTCCATAAAATTGAAAGCATGTGTTCCTTCTATGTTTGGTTGAACTCTGGTAAAACCATGTAAGGCCTAGAGTTTTCTCTGTGGAAAGATCTTTGACATCTTTTTGACAAGTTTTCTTAAAGGTTAGATGACGTAGCATGCGTTCTATTTCTTCTTGAATCAGTTTTGCTTAAGCTATATTTTGCTAGGAATTTGTTCACTTCAAACAAATTTCCAAATTAACTGGCATGAAGATGTTCATACCATCCTTTACTTCCTTAATGCTTACAGCTTTATCCCCCTTTTCATTCCTCATATTGTTTACTTGCGACAGCTCATTTTTCTTGATTAATCTTGCCAAAGATTTGTCAATTTTATTAGTCCTTACAAACAACCAAATTTTGTTTTTGTTCATTCTTTTTACTCAATGCTCATTTTCTGTTATTTAATTTTAGCCCAAGTTTTTATTATTTCCCTCCTTCCATATTCTTAAGGTTTACTTTGTTGTTCTTTCCCTATCCTCTGAAGTTGAATGTATCACTCATTGATTTTCAATCTTTGTTTCTGTTTTGATACAATCATTAAAATCTAAAATTTCTAAATGCTGCTGTATTTGCGTAAGTTTTGATAGTAGTGTTTTAGAATTGTTCCATTCTAAATATTTTCTACTTTTACTCTATTTTCTTTGATTCATAATTTTCTTAGGAATATATTTCTTCTTTTTTCAATATGTGGAGTTTTGTTGATTACCTTTTGATTATTGATTTCTAGCTAAACTGGACTGTGCTCAAAGAACAACCCAGGACTTTAAAAGTTATTGAGACTGCTGTATGGTCAATTTTTCAAATATCCTTTGTGTTCTTACATAGAATGCATATTCTGTTGCAGAGACATGTTACTATACATGCCCGTTAGGGCATGATTATTGATCATTATCTAATTCTTCACTTTCCTTACTGATTTCTTTTTGTCCCATTACTCAGTTTCTGAGAGGTATCTTAAAACTTCCTTTTATAATTGTGGACTCATTTCTCTTAGTTTTGTCAACTTTTATTTGTTTTGAGATATTCACACACACAAATGTTAAATTATATTTTCCTGGTGAATTAAATATTCTGTCACTCAGAAGAGATTATCTAATTATACTTTTTGCTTTAAAGCATAATTTGTCTGATATTAAAATAGTTACAGCATTTTTCTTTTGACTACACTTGCCTGATACATTTTTCAATCCTCCCTTTGTATTGTCATTCAGTTTAACAATCTTTATATTTCAGCTAAAGCATTTATTCCATTTACATCTTTTGTAATTATTGACATTTATACTTACATCTACTATCTTAATTGGCATTTTCTATTTATTCTGCCTTTTCTGTACTCTTTTTCTTCTCATTTCTTGACTTTTTAAAATTCTTTTTTTCACTTTCATTTTCCTTTTCAAGTTTTGAAGTTATATACTCTATTTCTATAGTTATAGTGGTCTTCCTATAAACTATAGCATGTATACCATAAAAATCAGCATCTTTCCCTCCCTCTCAAACAAAATAATTTCTTTTTGTTTTATTTTGCTGAAGGTATATTTTAATAAAGTTGTAAAAAAAATTATTCACACCAAAAGTTGTGTGCCAGGCTGGTTTTCACCTGCTACAAAGAGCACAATTTCAACTTTAGTTACTTTCTTCCCAACGTAAGTTCTATTGATTTCCAATATTTTAGTTTTGCCATTTCAGTATTTTAACCTACTCCTCATTCCCATTTTTATTTAAATTTGCCATTATCTTTGATAACCATTTCTTATTGAAGCTCAGATTTTTTTCGTCTAGGATCACTTTCATCCTTTCTGAAATACACTGTTTAGAAATATGTCCTTTACATATTAGTTTATGATAATATTTTGGAAGTAAACTCAGTTCAGGCTTGCCTGAAAATGTCATTTTTCCTTTGATTTTATAGGATATTTTCACTAAGCTAAGAATTCCTAATTAGCAGCTATTTTTGCTTAGTGTGCTAAAGATATCACTTTACTGGCTTCTGGCTTCCATTACTGCTGTAAGAAACCAGCTGTCAACTATTCCTTTGTAGGTGGCCAGTTTATTCCTTCTGACTGCTTTAAAGATTTTTTTTTTTTCATCTTTCATGTTCTCTAGTTTCAGGCTAATGTGTTTTGGTTAGGATTTCTTTTTTAATATCTGCCTTGGATTCTTTGGGGTTTATGCATCTGAAGATTTATGTCTTTCAATAATTCTGGAAAATTCTCAGCCATCATCTCTTTGGATACTGCTTCTCATTCTCTTTATTATTTCTTTATGAAACTAAAATACTTTTATGTGTGATATCTCACTCTCTCCTTTGTGTCTCTTAATCTTTTTCATATGTTCCCTATATTTGTCTCTCCAAGTAAAGGGGTAGTATCTACAGTTCATCTTTATGATGAGAGCACAGTGCTCTTGTCTCAGCTTTGGGGAGGAGGCTCCTTTATTAGATTCCACACCTGAGTTTTGTTTCCTGTCTCATAACTCAATGAGGAAATTGAAGCTGAAGGTTACTAGGTTCAATGACTGTCCTCAGAATGAAAGCGAAATTTAGAGCTAGCTTAGCTCTCTGGGTCTCTGTCTTCACTTACCAAGATTTTAGCATGATAATTCCTTCCTTTGTTGCTTATTCACAGACGCTTTTAAGTACCCTTACATAGCATTTTTAGTAGTTTTCAATGGAAGGGTTGGACTGTGTACCTGGCCCACCATATTATCAGAAATAGAAGGTGATATTGTTCATGTAATTATCAGGCATAGACTAGGCACTCAATAAATAGTAGCTATTATTAATTATTGTTACAGTTTATTCTCCTAGCCTAACCATTTAGGCTGTTATGTCTGTTATCTTATTTCCCTCATGGAAGCATCATGCATTAAAAAAAGAAAAGAAAAAAGTAGATGTTTTTAAATCAGTAAGGAACTAATTGTTCATTGATTTTTTCTATTAATAGAATGCCAAAGCTAAGTCCTGAATTCTAGTAATTTGAACCAGAAAAGTAAAAAGCCATGGCCATACATGTGTTTCAGGGCTCTCTAATCATAAGACAGGAAAAGAGAACAAGCTCTATTTATTTAGGTTTGAAAACAATATCTTTGATCATGCAAAATACAATGAAGAATTGGAAAAAAAAAAAGCAGATCAAATTATGCATCAAAATCTTTTCCAGAAAAAGAAAATGAAACGGGCATTTTTCCACATAAATCACAAGCATCAACTGGTTAATATAAAATAAAATGTTTTTCATTGCTGTGTGGCTGCCTCTGATCAAATCTCCAGCGTTTAGTGAATGTTACTGCCTTTGTCTGCAGGAATAGGAGAGAGGTTTGACATTACAATTTTTCAGAACTTCTAAACCAGACAGGGTCACTGTAAGGATACATGAAAGTCGTCATAATCCTAAATCACAAAAAGTAAATATGAACATGCCTAAATGCCAATATCTCCTTACTTATTATCTCTTGCCAAGTTTGTACTGACAGAACTAGTTAGAGGGAAAGTGACATTTTCCCACATTTATCTCATTGGTAAAATATCAACCACAGAACTAGCTTTTGAACTGTCAGAATAATGGCAACATTTAACACTTCTCAAAGGAAGAAGTTGAAGAGAGACTCAAGCTGTTACTTAATACCGTTGTCCCCTTTCAGATATGAAGCAGTGGTTCCAAGGTGGCTAGTGGTAAAGAATCGGCCCACCAGTGAAGGAGACATAAGAGACTCAGGTTTGATCCCTGAGTTAGGAAGATCCCCTGGAGGAGGAAATGGCAACCTACTCCAGTATTCTCACCTGGATCATCCCCTACATAGAGGAGCCTGACAGGAGTCGCAAAGAGTTGGACACAACTGAAGCAACTTAACACACAAATATGTTATATGGATCAAAGTTACTAAACCCTAAATTCTCCTAGTTCTGACATGTGAAATGGTCATTAGCTAACCAATGAAGACTATCAAAATTTAAGAGTACTTGGATATTTCCTCACAAGTATAGGATTCATAAGGGAAGCGAATCTTGGAGTCATTTAAGGTGAATGCTCATCCCCAACCTAGAGATAAGTAGTAAGAGGAAGGGAAGTAAGCCAGTCAGGAGACAGTTTAGAGTCACTGCAAAGTGTACAGGACCATTTGGAGAGTTCTAGCACTAGTCCCAGGAGAGAAACTGATAACTGAGACCAGTGGGGATCAAAGGAGTGAGGAGGCAGGCTTTAGACACCTGCCTGGCATATGGTGGGACTTCACCCCCGAGTATCAAAAATACACACACATACACTCACACATATATATATACACCTCAGAGTATTAAACATAAATATATACATACATACATATGTATATAACCCAGAGTATTAAATATATATATACACACATACATACACATAAGGAAAAAAAGCCCTAGTTAAGAATGATTGCATTAAATTTTGGAGAAACAAATATAAAATAACTGCTGAGTTTGCTGATTTTTGAATCTACTCCAAGCCTTACTCCTCGAGCATCTGCTGATGGTTGGGGTATCTGAACGACGAACCAGAAAGATTCATAATTAATCTTAGTTCTAGAACCAAAATAGGGGCTCTATATTTTAAAGTAATGAGGAAAAAAACCCTAGACATTTAAAGGATTTTTAAATCTTCATTTATAATATAAATTGAAGGTCAAACCAAGAATCAGAAAGTATTCCCTAAAGCATAACTTCCAGCCTGCACTTAAATCTCTAGTCTTTGCAACCTAGCACTGTGCATTGTTGAGCCAAGTGTATTTTAAAGCTATTCAGTTTAGTAGGACAAATAGGAATTGGTACCAATTGTCTGCCAGGAAGGTTTCATGAGGCAGAGAGATGAATAAGACACGGTCCAGTCATTGGAGCAAACATTCTTTATACAGAGGCCATAAAGTCTCCAGAGGAACATTGTATAGTTATTTATTTTTAGTATTTATGTAGTGTTTGTGTGCATGTGACTGTAGACATTTGGACACAAGGCAAGAGCTCCATAAGTGTCATTGAATGAAAAAGTACCATTTATCTGATTCATGTATTAGCTTCTTAAATAATGACAAATTTAGTGGCTTATAAAAACACCCACTTACTATCTCACAGTTCTGTGGGTCAGAAATTGAGCACTACATGTCTCAAGGAATTTCTACTCAGGGATCACAAAACAGAAATCATGGTGTTAGCTGGGCTGGGATCTTATCTGGAAGCCTGGGGAAGATCCCCACTTCATAGTCAAATTCAGTTCCCATTTTTCTTGGCATGTGGCCCCTTCATCAGTCACTCAGTAGTGTTGGACTCTATGCAACCCCATGGACTCTAGCTCACTAGGCTCCTCTGTCCATGGGATTCTGCAGGCAAGAATACTGGAGTGAGTTGCCATTCCCTTCTCCAGGGTATCTTCCCAACCCAGGGATCAAACCCAAGTCTCCCACATTTCAGGCAGATTCTTTACCATCTGAGTCACCAGGGAAGCCCTTCAATCCAACAACATACCTCTAATCTCTGTTTTCCCCTTCTGCTACTGGAGAAAGATCTCTACTTTTTCAGGGGTTACATAATTTGATTAGGTCTGACAACATAATTGAAGATGATCTTATTTTAAGATCAACTGATGAGTAGCCTTAATATTATACATGTGCAAAACCCATCGTGCCATGTAATATCACATACTAACAGCAGTACCATCAGAGGACCAAGATTCTGCCTAGCACAGTTCATTTGATTGCATGAATCTGTCCCAAGTAGTTTAAGCCAAAAGGAAAGTTATTGGCTTACTGGGAAGTTAGAAGTGATGTGATCTTCACCATAATAAACCATGGCTGAAGATATTGGACCTCTGACTCCATCTCTCAGCTGTATACCCTCTCAAGTGTGGCTTCATTCTCTCCCACTGCAGATTGATCTTCTTCAGTTCTAATTTTGTATGTCCTCAGATTACTGACCTGCAGAAAAGGGAACTTCTCTATTTCAATGTCCAAGTGGAGCCCCTCTTTTTGGATTTTGGTTGTGAGCAGAGTGTTCCAATAATGGGAGAATGATTGGTGCTCATTCATTCAAATACCATAATAATTCATCTTTGACACTGAGACCCACTATGTCCTCTAGAGCAGTCTGGGTTTTGATCTTTTCTGAGTCTTACCTCCTTACCTTCCCTAGTAGATGTTGTGGTCGCCTAACCATTCCCTCTTTACCAGCCAGTATATTCATTACCCAGCTGTTGTGTGTACTGCATGTAGCAGCTTATATGGATATCTGCATCTTTCTCCAGAACATCACCTACGGCTGACTGGGACACCTCACTCAGAGATGTCTGGGAGGTTTCAGTCTCCCCTACCCCAAGGCAACAAACAACTGATTGCACTGATTGTACGAGTTAAGGGAGGTATGAAATTTCATCCTCTTTGCCTTAAAATACACAGCTCCAAAGAGGAGACATCTGAGACCACATCCTCACTTAGTTCCTTGCTCCTACCTGTACTGGTTCCCTCCTTCCTTACAAGTTTTCCTGAAGAGCAAACCCTCAGTGAAACATGGGCTCCTCAATCTCTGTCTTGGACTCTGCTTTTAGGGAAGTAGATATTAAGATACTTCCTGTTAACTCTGCTGATTGCCTAATGTCCCACCCAAAGTCCAGTTTTTCCTCCCCTCAGAATTCATTCCTTTTGCTTAAAATCCAGGAACTCCAACTACTATTCTGAGAACAGATGAAGAGAGGAAAGGGGAGAGTTTCACAATGACAACCCCACTAAAGCCACAAGTGCTAAATGGCTTCAGTCATGTCCAGCTCTGTACGACCCCATGGACTGTAGCCCGCCAGGCTCCTCTGTCCATGGGATTCTGCAGACAAGAATACAAGAGTTGCCATTTTCTCTTCAAGGGGATCTTCTCAACCTGGGATTTGGATTCATGTCTCATTTCTCCTCCATTGGCAGATCAGCTCTTTAACACTAGCCCCCCCTGGGAAGCCACATGGAGTAGAGAAAATGGTTGTGAAGGGAAAAGTGGTTACTTTTGAGTGTCTTAAATCCTTGACTAGTTTGTATGATCCAGGAGAGCAAGAACTCTGCTCTAGTCACCTTTATATCTTCCATAGCACATAGTGCAAGGCCTTGCACAACACAGATGTTTAACAAACATGAGGGGTGATTCCACAAAAGTAGTCCCTACCCCCCACCCCCACCCCCAACAAGTGCTTACTATTTAAAAGACAAAGTGGAAACAGACAGATTGAAAATGAATAGAAGTGTTTTGCTTATATGGATTACATTAATTACAACTAATATTTACATAGTAAGTTACAGTTTACAAAGTATGTCTGCATATATCATTTCATTTCCTTATTAAAACAATCATGCAAAATAAGTTAGCAACAGCCCCATTTTACAGATGAGCCTCTGAGAGGTAGACTCTTACCCAAAACAGTAATGGCTAGTACTCACTGAACAAGAATATTTGATCTAAGTTCTCTATTTCTTCTTCTAAACACAACCTCCTTGAAAAGGTGGGTCCCCTCCCTACTTGGTCTCTTATTTATCTGGAAAATGTTTTTGGAGCCTGAGATTAAAGAGAGAGACTGGTAATGAGGAAGTGTGTTGTGCTCTGGCAATCTGTCTTTTCTTTCAAAAAGGAGACCAATAGCACCATGAAGTAAAGACAGCAGGGGATGAAGCAGGCCAGGGGTGTATAAAGAAGTAAGGAAGACCTCATTGCATTCAGGGCTCTCAGGGTTAGATTATATTGTTACGCTTCGCTTCTCTAATTCCTGGCATCTATTGTTTCAGCTGCTGAACACTTTTGAGTTTTTCCCCAAGAAAAAAAAAGCAAGGCCAATCCAATTTCTCTTCAGTTACATAGTTTCACTCACATCCTTTAAAATATAATTAATCAGGGTGGTGTGTGGTCATACCCCATCTAACCTGGGGTCAAAACTTTCCCTGTAATCATTAGGAAAACTTCTGCCTCTCAGGGAGAAAAAGAAAGCTCCCTTTGCTTCTCAATGCCAGAAAGCAGAATGCGAACAGGTCATTTGACTTAAATCCATAGATATCACATAGAACCCATGTCTGGTCTTTGAAGTCCAAGAACACACAGAATTTCATCTAAGTAGCTCTTGAAAAATCCTCTGTGAATCTGTTTGAAATTGTCTATTGGCTGGAGTTTTCACATTCACACCAGTGGTGTCTGATTTTCCATTCTTTTCTTTAATTACGTTTTTCTACCTGGGGCTGTTGATTTCAAATTATTTTATTCTAGAGCTGTTAAGACTCATACAAGCTGGTAAAACAGGAAACCCCCCTCCTCCCTGGGCACCAGGCTTCC
>NW_011494740.1:1262368-1264505 GCF_000754665.1 Bison bison bison
CAGCAATGACTATGATCTTGCCTGGCAATGCCCACAGCTAGATGATTCTTCCAAGTGAAATTCAAGTTCACATTGAAGACAAAATTATCTGCCTCAATACATTTGTCCTTTGACCAAGAATTTGAAAACACTTCCAAGATCAAAAGATGAAATCTCCCTTCATAGACAATGTTTTGTTGGCCAATATTACTACAGCCAAAATAGTCCCAGCCACACATTTGCCTACATTCTGATTTAAAGGTCAGAGAGAGTAAGGGATACACCCTAAGTCAGCCAGGGCTTCAGTCGTTAGGGGTTTCTTGTCCTTAATTCTCTCCATAAGGCTCAGCATGGTTGTTTACAAACACAGTTTTCTTCAAAAGAGCTTGTATGTTTTTCTTAAATCAAACCAACTATCTCGGTGCCAGATTCCAAATATAGGACTACTTCACCACCTTTTTTTTCCATCTTCCCTAAAGGGGGCTTCCCTTGTAGCTCAGGCAGTAAAGAATCTGCCTGCAATGCAGGCGACTTGGGTTCAATTCTTGGGTCGGGAAGATCCTCTTGAGAAGGAAATGGCAACCCACTCCAGTATTCTTGCCTGGAGAATCTCCATGGACGGAGGAGCCTGGCAGGCTACAGTCCAAGGGGTCGCAAGAGTCAGATATGACTTAGCGACTAAACTACCACCGCCATTTAAAAGCTTGTTTAGAAAAATACCAATACAGTATACTAACGCATATATATGGAATTTAGAAAGATGGTAACAATAACCCTGTGTACGAGACAGCAAAAGAGACACGGATGTATAGATCAGTCTTATGGACTCTGTGGGACAGAGAGAGGGAGAGGGTGGGAAGATTTGGGATAATGGTATTGGAACATGTATAATATCATGTATGAAACGAGTTGCCAGTCCAGGTTCAATGCACGATACTGGATGCTTGGGGCTTGTGCACTGGGACGACCCAGAGGGATGGTATGGGGAGGGAAGAGGGAGGAGGGTTCAGGATGGGAAACACGTGTATACCTGTGGGGGATTCATTTCGATATTTGGCAAAACTAATACAATATTGTAAAGTTTAAAAATAAAATTTTTAAAAAAAGCTTATTTTTTAATTAAAATAACATAAAGTGCTCATATTTCACAGAGGAAAGGTATAAGGTTGAAGAAAGAGGGACTAAAATAAATTGGCAGTCCCCACAAACAAGTGGAGACATATTCAAAATAGGGTAATTCAGAGCAAGGCTGTATTCCAGAGGCAAGGTTAACAAATGTGTGGGTTTAGGAGAGCCACAAAGGCGAGTGTGATAACTTGAAAGCAGCTGGGACAGTCTCACCAGTGAGACTGAGGATAAAAGGGAGGAAGTATTATCAGAATCCAGAGGGAAGACTTCGCTGGTGGTCCAGTGGTTGGGAATTCACCTGCCGGTGGAGGGGACATGGTTCCATCCTCACTCCAGGAAGATCCCACGTGCCAAGGGGCAACTAAACCCATGAGCCATAACTACTGAAGCCTACACACCTAGAGCTCACGCTCTGCGATAAAAGAAGCCACGCAAATGAGAAGCGCCTGCACTGCAACTAGAGAAAGACCATGCAGTAATGAAGACCCAGCCCAGCCAAAAATAAGTTAGTTAATTACAAAAATAATCCAGAAGGAGAGAGTTGGGTGGAGTCTGTTTTGTGAAGAATGGTGACTTTTGGTAGGAGGACAGAGGTGGGTCTCACAAAGAAGGGGCCAAGGGAAGACATCCTTGAGTTTGCATTCAACCGTCTCACACAGCTTCCTTCAAGGGCTTTCCTTTGGCCAAAAGTAAAAGGTAGTCTGAAGGCATGGAGAACCCTCTTGATTGAGTTCATACGCATCAGCCTCTTAGGATCAATAATTTTGCTGGGTTGTGATGCTTAGAAATTGTAACAAGAATGACCATATATAGTATCTCTGGTATGTACCAGACACTTGTACTTTATTTCTTCTAATCCCTTTACTACCCTCTGGGGTGCATATTTTATGGACTTCCCTGGTAGCTCAGCTGGTAAAGAATCTCTATCTCACATATGTGAAAACTGACTTGGAGACTCAGTGACTTGCTCAATGTGGTCACACAGCTGATAAGTGTCCCATCCTGATTTTGAACTCCATTCTGTTCCTTC